>NC_133324.1:897944690-898210615 GCF_042186555.1 Aquarana catesbeiana | reverse complement strand
CTTCCTGTCCCCTGGTGTTTCTGCCAGTCCTCTTCCCGCCCCCTGGCATTCCTGCGGGTCCCTTCCCGCCCTTGGTGTTCCTGCCAGTCCCCTTCCTTTCCCCTGGTGTTCCAACCAGTCCGTTTCCCGTCCCCTGGTGTTCCTACCAGTCCCCTTCCCGTCCCCTGGTGTTCTTGCCAGTCCCCTTCCTGTCCCCTGGTGTTCCCACCAGTCCCTTTCCCGCCCCCTGGTGTTCCTGCCAGTCCCCTTCCCAACCCCTGGTGTTCCTGTCAGTCCCATTCCCATCCCCTGGTGTTTCTGCCAGTCCCCTTCCAGCCCCCATGGTGTTCCTACCAGTCCCCTTGCACCCCCTGGTGTTCCTGCAAGTCACCTTCTCGCCCCCCTGGTGTTCCTGCCAGTCCCCTTCCCGTCCCCTGATGTTCCTGCCAGTCCCCTTCCTGTCCCCTGGTGTTCCTGCCAGTCCCCTTCCCATCCCCTGATGTTCCCAACCAGTCCCCTTCCTGTCCCCTGGTGTTTCTGCCAGTCCTCTTCCCGCCCCCTGGCATTCCTGCGGGTCCCCTTCCTGCCCCTTGGTGTTCCTGCCAGTCACCTTCCTGCCCCCTGGTGTTCCTGCCAGTCCCCTTCCTTTCCCCTGGTGTTCCCACCAGTCCATTTCCCGTCCCCTGGTGTTCCTACCAGTCCCCTTCCCCTCCCCTGGTGTTCTTGCCAGTCCCCTTCCTGTCCCCTGGTGTTCCCACCAGTCCTTTCCCGCCCCCTGGTGTTCCTGCCAGTCCCCTTCCCAACCCCTGGTGTTCCTGTCAGTCCCATTCCCATCCCTGGTGTTTCTGCCAGTCCCCTTCCAGTCCCCATGGTGTTCCTACCAGTCCCCTTCCCACCCCTGGTGTTCCTGCAAGTCACCTTCTCACCCCCCTGGTGTTCCTGCCAGTCCCCTTCCCGTCCCCTGATGTTCCTGCCAGTCCCCTTCCTGTCCCCTGGTGTTCATGCCAGTCCCCTTCCGTCCCCTGATGTTCCTACCAGTCCCCTTCCTGTCCCCTGGTGTTTCTACCAGTCCTCTTCCCGCCCCCTGGTATTCCTGCGGGTCCCCTTCCCACCTCTTGGTGTTCCTGACAGTCACGTTTGCGCCCCTTGGGGTTCCTGCCAGTCCCCTTCCTGTCCCCTGGTGTTTCTGCCAGTCACCTTCCTGCCCCCTGGTGTTCCTGCCAGTCCCCTTCCTGTCCCCTGGTATTCCTGCCAGTCCCCTTCCCATCCCCTGGTGTTCCTGCCAGTCCCCTTCCCATCCCCTGGTGTTCCTGCCAGTCCCCTTCTCGCCCCCTGGTGTTCCTGCCAGTCCCCTTCCTGTCCCCTGGTATTCCTGCAGTCCCCTTCCCATCCCCTGGTGTTCCTGCCAGTCCCCTTCCCATCCTCTGGTGTTCCTGCCAGTCCCCTTCCCGTCCCCTGATGTTCCTGCCAGTCCCCTTCCTGTCCCTGGTGTTCCTGCCAGTCCCCTTCCCGTCCCCTGATGTTCCTGCCAGTCCCCTTCCCGTCCCCTGGTGTTTCTGCCAGTCCCCTTCCCGCACCCTGGTATTCCTGCGGGTCCCCTTCCCACCTCTTGGTGTTCCTGACAGTCACGTTTGCGCCCCTTGGGGTTCCTGCCAGTCCCCTTCCTGTCCCTGGTGTTTCTGCCAGTCACCTTCCCGCCCCCTGGTGTTCCTGCCAGTCCCCTTCCCGTCCCCTGGTGTTCCTGCCAGTCCCCTTCCCATCCCCTGGTGTTCCTGCCAGTCCCCTTCCCATCCCCTGGTGTTCCTGCCAGTCCCCTTCCCATCCCCTGGTGTTTCTGCCAGTCACCTTCCCGCCCCCCTGGTGTTCCTGCCAGTCCCCTTCCTGCCCCTTGGTGTTCCTGCCAGTCACCTTCCTGCCCCCTGGTGTTCCTGCCAGTCACCTTCCCGCTCCCTGGTGTTCCTGCCAGTCCCCTTCCCATCCCCTGGTGTTCCTGCCAGTCCCCTTCCCATCCCCTGGTCTTCCTGCCAGTCCCCTTCCTGTCCCCTGGTGTTCCTGCCAGTCCCCTTCCCGCCCCCTGGTGTTCCTGCCAGTCCCCTTCCACCCCCTGGTGTTCCTGCCAGTCCCCCTCCTTACCCCCTGGTGTTCCTGCCAGTTGCCTTCCTATTAAAAACTGACCACACTAAGCAGGAGAACACATCGTCGTCAGTTCTCTAGCTATGGTGGAAACTCAGCTTGCTCTCCTCCAATGATCAGACTTCTCCTGACACACCCCTGCTGCACAGCCATTCACTGGGAAGACCAGTGCACTGCTGTTTCCCCTCCCTGCGCTCCTTATGCAGCTGAGAACAGAGGGGATGTGATCACTTATAAGAAAAAGAAAAAAAAAGGTATTAATAATTTTTTTTTTATATATATACAAAAATGTTGCATTTTTATTTTAAACTGAAAGGGTTGTCTTACAGGGTGATCATTTCCAATCGCTTTAAGAACCCTTCCTGTATAAATTAAGGCTTAATCCATACTGGTGTAGTCACAAAAAAAAAAAAAATCTCGCTAATGCCGTGTCCAATTCCTTGACCGCCATTCAAACTCTTAGGAGCGATTTGCGGATTTCCATGGACCCGGACACACAAGTAACGTGTCTAGAAATTGTAAGAAGTGTGATTGATGTGTGTGGGGAGTTCCCCCCTCCCTGCTCTCCTTCATTACGTCTCTCTTTTCGGATGACAATAAGCGACTAACAAAAGGCTTGGAATGGATTAGAAGGCGGCGGGGGGTGGAAACGGTAGAGATTTTCTTCCTCCTCTCAATCAATGGACGGACAAGTAAAGTATGGACAGCTCGCCGCCTTCATTGAAAACATTCTTCTACATTCCCCCAACCAAACTCTCCAGCAGTGGCGGAAGCAGCGGCACCACCTCCCCATCCTCCCAAGAATATAACAATAATAATAATAATAATAACAACAGCGGGATCATCATTACAGTCATAGCGGCAGCAGCAATGCTGATCGACAGGGGGATGCACGGGGAAGGGAAATAATAAAAAAAAAAAAAAATCAAATAGAACGTCAAGCCGGGAGAGTCAAGCATGACAGGCATGGAGAAGAAGAGGAGGGGGGGGGGGGGGGGATATGAATAAACAAAAATATGGCGAGTGGCTCCAGGTTGTTGGACTGTCAGATGATTTTTTTTTTTTTTTCCCCGTCATCAAGGCTTTTGTTAGGAGCAGAGCGGTCATTTGCATGGAGAGATCCAACAGGGAGATTGCTCTCCTCCTGTACAAGGCACATTGCTCGGTCCCCGGACCCACGGACGCGCAGCAGGGGGTAAAAGAGGGGGCTGGTTGGAAGTGTGGGGGGGGGAGGCAGGGGGTGTCAAAAGGAGGAGAGGATGTTGGGGTGGAAGGAGGGGGGGGTTAATACAGAAGAATGCACGGCTAACCTTTGGAACGCTGCCCCAGCCGGAGTTGGATGTGTCTCGCGCTCGTTCTGTACACCGCTCTGCTGTACACTGACAAGATCACTGCGAGATTATTAACAAGTCCATGCTGCTATGTGCACCACCTTACTCCTGGCTCAGCTTGCCTGCACAGGCGCTGCCGGGGACACAACCACTTGGGCAAACTTTGGCGGTGGGTGCGTGCGGAGGGGGGAGGGGGGCTGCCTTCTTGAGGAGGGGGGGTAGAACAAGAGCTGGAGGGGTGCCCCTTATCAGTGGGGTAGGGAGGAGGGGAGGAGGGTGTCCTTTAAGTAGGGACTGCTAGACACTTTTTGGTAAAGCGGATCTGTAGCCAAAACTTGTTCTTGCAAACTTCATCCCCTATCCGAAATTCTAAAGGTACAAAAAAAAAGGCGCGCTCCTACCCCCCCCATGCCCCCCCCCCCCCCCCCCCCCCCACACTGGCAGCTATTCAAACCTACGGGAATTAAGAGTGAAATCGTAACGAAATCGCAGTTTTTTTATGACCTTGTAGGCTAGGTTTAGACGTGCGTCTAAACCCTGCCCGCTCCGCTGAAGAGCGATCTACGTTTGGAGCGCTTTTCAGAGGAGATTGACAGGCGGTGAGGAGGCGATGTGACGTCTCCCTATTCAGATTCAGAATACATTATTAATACCGAAGGGAAATGGTTAAGATACAGTTACATTTGGCAAAGATAACGCAAAATCACAATAACAAAACAGAAACGAGACACAGTGACAACAAGACAATTAGCAATAACCGCAATTAACCACTTCCCACCCGGGGCCAATTCTGGCACTTCGCTCCTACATGTAAAAAACATCATGTATTTTTCTAGAAAATTACTCAGAACCCTCAAACCTTATATATGTTTTTTTTAACAGAGACTCTAGGGAATAAAATGGCGGTCGTTGCAACTTTTTATGTCACACAGTACTTGCGCAGTGATTTTTTAACCCTTTTTTTGGGGGGGGAACCTTTATGAATGCAAAAAAAAAAACAGTATAGTTAGCCCAACTTTTTTTCTATAATGTGAAAGATGATGTTACGCCGAGTAAATAGATACCTAACATGTCACGCTTTAAAATTGCGCACACTGGTGGAATAGCGCCAAACTTCGGTACTTAAAGATCTCCATAGGCGACGCTTTAAATTTTTTTGCAGATTACATGTTTAGAGTTACAGAGGAGGTCTCAGGCTAGAATTGTTGCTTTTGGGCTAACGCGTGCGGCGATACCTCACATGTGTGATCTGAACGCCGTTTACATATGTGGGCGTGACTTACGTATGCGTTTGATTCTGTGCGCGGGCATGGGTGCGCTTTAATTTTTTTTTTTGTAATTCTTTATTTTACTTTTATTTTCTTATTTGTACACTTTCTCTTTAAGAAAATGTTTTTGATCACTTTTATTCCTATTACAGGGAATGTAAATAGGAATAGTGCGTGACAGGTCTATGTAAATGAGGCAGATCGCCGTTATGACAGGGGAGAAGATGGAGATCTTGTGTTCCTGCTAAGCAGAAACAAGAAAACAAAAAACCCATAAAAATCCCATAGTTTGTAGACTCTATAACTTTTGCGCAAACCAATCAATATACGCTTATTGGGATTTTTTTGCCAAAAATATGTAGCAGAATACATATTGGTCTAAAAAGATGAAGAAAGGTGATCAAATGACCACCAAAAGAAAGCTCTATTTGTGGGGAAAAAAAAGCCATAACTTTTATTTGGGTACAGCGCCGCACGACCGCGCAATTGTCAGTTAAACTAACGCAGTGCCGAATCGCAAAAAATGGTCTGGTCATGAAGGGGGTAAAACCTTCCGGGACTAAAGTGGTTAAATGGGTCTTGTTTGGGGGGGTTTGACACCTGCTGATTGCAACATGTTGGATATTTTGTGCTGCCGATATTAAGTGAAGAATCGCAACCACGCTGTCAGCTGCCATCACAGCTTAAGGAAGGGACACTAAAAACATCACTTAATTAGGGCTGCACCAATATATATCAGCAGGCAAAAATAGAATTATTAGCATTTTGACAATAGAGAAAAAAAAGAACTTACTGACAATGGCCGCCGAAAAAAAGCATGCGATTTTCCTGCGTTTTTCATAGGACATTTGACTCAAAAACGCTACACGGGTGTGTTTTTGGCACGTTTTCAATGCATTTCAATAGGGAGGTTTTTTATCTGACCAAATATGCAGACCAGTGTGAAGACATAAATAGAATTTAAAGGAATGCATTTTTCCTGAGCTTTTTTTGCGCTTTTTTTTAACACAAAAGCGCTTCAAAAACTGCACAGAGTGAAAGCAGCCTATTGGTTGAAATGGTGTCAAAAATGGTCAAAAGGAAATTCATATTCATTTAAATTCATAGTATTAATTAAAAAGTTGAATATAATACAATTATATATAAAAAAAATATATATCTTTTTAAAAAACTGTCCATTTCGGTTTTTCATTTTCAACCACATGCATCCTAAATTTCCTGTTTCGGTTTCGATCCAGAATTTTCATTTGGGTGCACCACTACTACTAACCATGCCTTTTTATTACCCCTAACTGCATACGCTTAGCTAAAGGGATTTATTTCATTATTAATAGAGTAAGGGACCCTGTTGGATTTTTAAATAATTCTTTTGCCACCTGTGTCCCCATCGAGAAATTTACCTTTACTTCCTGGCTCATAGCCAAAACAGGAGGTGAGAGGAAACCGCTCCAAAGCAAGGGAATCCCCTGGTGTCCCCATTGGAGGATTTCCCCTCTATTCCTGTTCTGCTGACAAATCAAAATTTAGGACAAGTAGAAAGGGTGAATCTCCAAAACAGGAACACAGGCAGCAAGAAAAACTTACAGGTGCTCTAATTTCTTTTTTTCCCCTCTCTTTAAACACACTCCATATAGCTGGTTGCTAAGGAGGGGGCCTCTGGTCCCCCCCCTCCATCCTGACCTCCAGGCTGCATGCTTCGATAAGGGTCTGGTATGAATTTTGGGGGGGGACCCCACGCTATTTTTTTTTAATTTTGGCATGGGGGTCCCCTCCAAATCAATGCTAGACCCGAAGGGTCTGGTATGGACCTGGGGGGGGGACCTCACGTCGTTTTTTTCGTTATTTTTTTATCTTTCCAGACAATTTATTTTTTTTACATTCAGCTGTCAGTGGGGAACCCTGCTGACAGCTGATGACTCATCGGTTGTTAAGGACATGGCGGCCGGCTTCCCTGCCCCCTCCTTAGCGACCAGCTATATACAATATTTACAGTTCAGTCACTTTTTTTTTGTAAAAAGAGGATGAAAAACGGATGAAAAACTGATAAAAAACGAATTAGCACGGATGAAATTCTGATGAATACTTCATCCGTTTTGACGTGACTGAATTGATGAAATAAACAGTCTTTATGTGTGAAAGGGGACTTATTCTACCATACACTGTTCAATTTTCGAATGATGGTGAAAGATCTTTCGATGTGCCCATCATTGACTCAAAGAATTTACATTTGAATGCAGTGAATTTTTGTTCAATTGCCATACCGATGAATAGAATAGAAAAATAGAAGAGTGACAGCTGAAAAAAGACAAAGTGGTCCATTGAGTCTGCCCCATTTTTTTTTACATTTATTTCTTCATTATTATTAAATTTTGAATTATTGTTCCTGAGTATAGATCTTTGTCTGTCCCAAGCACATTTGACTGTCTTGTGGACTGACTTCCTACCTCTGCTGGAAATCTATTTCAAGCATCAACTACTCTTTCGGAAACATAATCATTTCTAAGATTAGTTCTGAACTTTTCCCCTACTAGTTTAAGGTCATGTCCCCGTGTTCTTCATCTTAGCTTCATATTGAAAAAACTGAATGTAGCACCCTGGTGTTTAGACAGGGTTGCTAACAAATTTTGTTTTCCAGGTAGTAATTGTTCTGGTTAATTGTTAGGAGATCCACTAATTTCCTCCTAATTCTGAAATTGCTGCACTTCTTTCTTCTGTCACTAGGTGGCATTGTAGCTGGTAACATTAGATAAGACAAGGGCATAGCAAGGACAGAACATGAATGTATGGGGTGTCTCAGCCAATAGTCAAGGGTTTCTTTAAGTCCCTTGGCCTGCTGGAAGAGCCTATTTATTTGGGTGGGGGCAGGTTATCGGTGTTCTGTGCCACCTGGACGACTGTCTGGGTGGACGTGTGTTATGTTGCCCCGGGCTGCTAGGCCGGAAGCCTGAGGCCTATCCCAGGGACCCCTGGCTGCTAGGCTGCCTGAGGCCTATCCAGGAGCAGGAGAAGCAGTGTAGGTTTGGGACTGCAGGATTGGAGTCCAACCGAATTGAGAAGGTTCAGCTGGACGGGGAACCAGTTGTGGTCAGAGGTAGAGGGGAAGCTGTCACCACTAAGGGACCATCCACCTTGTTACTGGAGACTACTGTGAGTGAGCTGAAGCAAGTACCTGAGCAGTCTTCTCACCACCCGAGGGCAGTGAAGAAGTGGGAAAGCATCAGCAAGTGCCAAGCCAGGGACCCAGCAGGATAGCGGGGGTGATGCTTGAGAAGTGTACATCGGGATAGCTGTGGAAGAGCTCAGGGGATCCAATGGTGACTGGGATCCGGAGGTCTAGTGAGAGACTGGGAGCTCAGTGAGTGAAGACCTACAGTAAGATACTGTGAGATAAGTAAAGTACTGTTATTTGTTACCAAGATTTATGTACAACTACCGTTAGTGACTGTTGCAAGATTAGTTGCCATAGGAGACAGCGGCACTACCTATACAGAAGTGGTGTCCGGCTGGAGGCCTTCCACTATATATCTACCTATAGAAGTCTCAGAGTCTGCCAATTATCATTGCATCTACTCAAAGGTGTCCTGGCTCTAACCCTTTCTCCCACAATTCTGTTAAGAGACAATAAATCTCTTGTTTGCATCCAAAAGTGACTGGCGTCCATCATTTCTTCTTGCATTACACCCACCATGCCTGGTAACCCACTCTACAAGGAAGGATGTCAGCTCTCCCTAACCATTGAGGTCACCATTAGGCCTCTGGCAACCCGGTACCTCGCTACATGAATATTAACTACTTCCGGCCCACAATGTACTGTGGATGGGTGGTCCATACAGGCACAACAATGTACTGGTACATCTGTGCCTGTTTCCGGATTTAGGGCGCATGCAAGCCTGAAGATTGAATGTGAACACTTGACTAAGTAGAAATCTTCTCCTGCAGCTCCCTGCACTGTTACTCCCTCTGCATCTCCATGCAGACTGCTGTTACTAAGAGTTCTCCATCCATCACCGTGTGAGGGACAGAAACATCACTTTTGACCGTGTAAAAGTAATGGTCTTAGTTCTCTTCACCACCTGCCCAAACTTGCTTCTCCTTGCACTCTTGGTTTCCTCCTGCACAACTTGTAATTACATTAGGTCTATAACACATCCTCTTCTAATGGGTATGAAGAACTCACTCTGAACAAGCCCCTCTACTGGCTCTGGTGACTCGCTGCTACTAGGCCTGAGGCCTGCAGAACCTCTCCCCGGAGGCCTAGTAGGTTAAAGTCTATGTTTTAGGAAATGGACTACTGCTCCCAGCCAGTCCAACTTGCAAATCATGTGTTATCGGCCACACTGATTTGACACACATCCCCACAGTCTCTTCTCTGATCCAGGACTCTTCACCATCCACCATGTGCATGATAAAGACTCTGCTAGTAGCAGCAGAGTTCCCTTCTAGAATCCCTGGCACATCCTCCAGCCATCCAATGTGATAACACTCCCCGACCTTCCAACCTTCCAGCTCTGAGTCCTTGATGAGGAACTTTCCCGAACCATGCATTCCAACAGCTTCTCCTGCCCCTCTGCTCCAGGAGTTCCCTCCTGCCACTGACCATGTGGTGACAGAGACATTGCCAGTGACCGTGTAAAGGCAATGTTCCCTCACAGTTTTCCCCAGGCCTCCTCCTGCAATCCCCCCCCCCCAGATGTGGGTGTGCTCCTGCGGCTGTCTAGCACTCCATTCCTCACGTCACCCAGTTGACTACTCCTCCCCAGCAGCATGTGATCTCTGCATATATAGAGGCCTGCCCCCTGCCAATGCCAGTTAGGGATTGGTCAGGGCTCCCACATGTGCTGCCTGCCACTCCAGCTCCAGGCCCAGCCTCCTCTTCCAGAACATTCTCCCTGGAAGCAGGGGAGGCGCCTCAGAACTGGAGCCAGGTGGTCACATTCACTGCTACTCTAACCACTCCCTGCCCCCAGATCAAAACAGAGAGGCCTAGCTTGCAGCATAGGCCTGCCTAAATTTGCCTGTGCTGAACAAACCTAGTAAAAGAACCCTTACTAGCACCTACCTTCTGGTAGAGGGTGCTACACATATTCTTAGCCCCCTTCTGGAACAAACACAACTATTTTTCCAGATTGTGGACTACGATCACAATTAGAATTTTGTTGGTTCAGAAAGACCAAAATTCTTCATTTTGAACCTTCCAATTTTCTTGTTCATAAGGCAGAAGATGATTGTTAATATGTCCTTATTTGCATTGGAAAATGCACCATTTGGACCATTATCGGGACAAGGTCCTCTGATGGCCAAGGAGAAGATGCCAAAGTGCTCCCCAAGCTCCTTAGATTGGCATTACAAAACTTAACAAAATTTAAAACGTTTTTATATAGAAATTAAAAAAATAAATAAATAAAACTGGCCAGGAATAATTGGAATTTTAGCTGATTCCTGTGGGTTACCTTTCCCTTTCCAAAGATTCCCCATCCATCCACGCTTTCCAAAGATTCCCCATCCATCCACGCTTTCCAAAGATTCCCCATCCATCTGGGCTTTCCAAAGATTCCTCATTCATCCGCGCTTTATAAAGATTCCCCATCCATCAGTGCTTTCCAAAGATTCCCCATCTATCCACGCTTTCCAAAGATTTCCCATCCATCTCTGCTTTCCAAAGATTTCCCATCCATCTCCGTTTTCCAAAGATTCCCTATCCATCCGTGCTTTCCAAAGATTCCCCATTCATCTCTGCTTTCCAAAGATTCCCCATTCTTCCATGCTTTCCAAAGATTCCCCATTCATCCATGCTTTCCAAAGATTCCCCATCCATCTGCGCTTTCCAAAGATTCCCATCCATCCCTGCTTTCCAAAGATTCCCCATTCATCTGCGCTTTCCAAAGATTCCCATCCATCCCTGCTTTCCAAAGATTCCCCATTCATCCATGCTTTCCAAAGATTCCTCATTCATCTGCGCTTTCCAAAGATTCCCCATCCATCCACGCTTTCCAAAGATTCCTCATCCATCCGCGATTTACAAGGATTTCCCATCCATCCACGCTTTCCAAAATTGCCCATCCTTCCGCGCTTTCCAAAGATTTCCCATCCACCCATGCTTTCAAAGATTCCCCATCCATCCACACTTTCCAAAAATTCCCCACCCATCCGCAATTTCTAAAGATTGCCCACCCATCCATGCTTTCCAAAGTTTCCCCATCCATCCACGCTTTCCAAAGATTCCCCATCCATTTGTGCTTTCCAAAGATTCCCCATCCATTTATGCTTTCCAAAAATTCCCCATTCATCTGCTCTTTCCATAGATTTCCCCATCAATCCCTGCTTTCCAAAGATTCCCCATCCATTTGCACATTCCAAAGACTCCCCATCCATTCAGGTTTTCCAAAGATCCCCCGTCTATCTGTGCTTTCCAAAGATCCCCCGTCTATCTGTGCTTCCCAAAGATTCCCCATCCATGCTTTCCACAGACTCCCCATCCATCTGCTCTTTGCATTAATTTCCCTATCCATTCATGTTTTCCAAAAATTTCCTGTCCATCCAAACTTTCCATAGACTTCCCTATCCAGATGTGCTTTCCAAAGATTCCCTGTCTATCCATGCTTTCCAAAGATTCCCCATCCATCCACACTTTCCATAGATTTCCCTATCTAAACATGCTGTCCAAGGATTTCCTATCCATCCATGCTTTCCAAAGATTCCCTATGGATGGAGAATCTAAGCCCGGTAGGGATAACTTGAGCACCCAAGTTATAAGGAAGCCCTCAAATCATGAAGGCCAAAGAACACACCAGACAGGTCAGGGATAAAGTTATGGAAAAGTTTAAAGCAAGGTTAGGTTATAAAAAAATATCCTAAGCTTTGAACAACTCACGGAGTACTATTCAATCCATCATTCGAAAATGGACAGAGTATGGTGCTACCAAGACATGGCCTTCCACCTAACCTGACAGGCCAGACAAGGAGAGCATTAATCAGAGAAGCAGCCAAGAGGCCCATAGTAACTCTGGAGGAGCTGCAGAGATCCACAGCTCAGGTGGGAGAATCTGTCCACAGGACAACTATTAGTCGTGCAGTAAGTTGATGTTGATGGGAAGATAGTTAGAGCCAAATACAGGGCAATCTTAGAAGAAAACCTGTTATGCCACATACACACGATCGGACATTCCGACTACGAAATCCTGGATTTATTTCTGACGGATGTTGGCTCAAACTTGTCTTGCATACACACGGTCGCACAAATGTTGTCGCAAATTCTGAACGTCAAGAACGCGGTGACGTACAAAACGTACGACGAGCCGAGAAAAATGAAGTTCAATAGCCAGTGCGGCTCTTCTGCTTGATTCCGTGCATGCGATGAATTTTGTGCATTGGAATTGTGTACACACAATCGGAATTTCCGACAACGGATTTGTTGTTAGAAAATTTGAGAACCAGCTCTCAAATTTTTGTTGTCGGAAATTCCGACAAAAAATGTCCGATGGAGCCTACACACGGTCGGAATTTCCGACAACAAGCTCCTATCGAACATTTGTTGTCGGAATGTCCGATCGTGTGTACGCGGCATTAGAGTCTGCAAAAGACTTGAGACTGGGGCAGAGGTTCACCTTCCAGCAGGACAATGACCCTAAAACATACAGCCAGAGCTACAATGGAATAGTTTAGATCAAAGCATATTCATGTGTTATGCCCCGTACACACAATCGGACATTGATCGGACATTCCGACAACAAAATCCATGGATTTTTTCCGACGGATGTTGGCTCAAACTTGTCTTGCATACACACGGTCACACAAAGTTGTCGAAAAAAACGATCGTTCTGAACGCTGTGACGTAAAACACGTACGTCGGGACTGTAAACGGGGCAATAGCCAATAACTTTTGTCTCTTAATTTATTCTGAGCATGCGTGGCACTTTGTGCGTCGGATTTGTGTACATACGATCGGAATTTCTGACAACGGATTTTGTTGGAAAATTTTATAGCCTGCTCTCAAACTTTGTGTGTCGGAAATTCCTATGGAAAATGTGTGATGGAGCCTACACATGGTCGGAATTTCCGACAACAAGGTCCTATCACACATTTTCCATCGGAAAATCCGACCGTGTGTACAGGGCATTAGAAAGAATGGCCCAGTCAAAGTTCAGATCTAAATCCAATTGAGATTCTGTGGAAAGACTTGAAAATTGCTGTTCACAGACGCTCCCCATCCAATCTGACACAGCTTGAGCTATTTTACAAAGAAGAATGGACAAAAATGTCACTCTCTATGTGTAAAACTGGTAAAGACATCCCCAAAAAGACTTGCAGCTGTAATTGCAGTGAAAGGTGGTTCTACAAAGTATTGACTCAGGGGGGCTGAATACAAATGCACGCCACACTTTCACATATTTGTAAACATTTTTTAAACCATTTATCATTTTCCTTCCACTTCACAATTATGTGCCACTTTATGTTTGTCTATCACATAAAATCTCAATATGGTACATTTACGATTTGGTTGTAACATGACAAAATGTGGAAAATTTCAAGGGGTATGAATACTTTTGCAAGGCACTGTAAGCATGACAGGTCCTCTTTATTAAGAGATCTGGGATCAAAAAGACTCCAGATCTTTCATTTACCCTTAGAAGCATGTGATGATGCAGAGGCTTCGCCCACAGACTGAAGCTTCAGGCAGAAGATCAGGTAAGTACCAAAGGCTGCACTGTACCCCCTAGACACAGCAAGATTTTATCCTTTGCAGTGCAGGGGCCCCATTGAAAAGTGGAGTGCCTGGAGTTGGGTTTTAAACAGATCCAGCATTTTAGGTTAAAAACAAAGTTTTTTGTTGCATACATTTGCAAATACACAGGAACCCACACTGCCTTGTCAAGGCCCCTCTGTAAAGCGTAGTCCCTAAGGGACAATTTACACTACCACATTTAGGTAATGTATGACAACACGCGTTACATGCGTTGGTGTGTGTATGACAGCTTTCAGATGGAAGTGCTCTAACTTTCGTTGTGGTGAGCTGCCGGAAATGGTGCATACACCGTTTTTGGTTTATTTAGATAAATTAGCAGTCCATTTATTTAAAATAGCTTGCCTTAACGCAATGCATGTTGCTTGTTGACACACAGCATAATGCATGTCAACGTGCATACCTTAATGCACTGTGATGGCATGAATGGGCCTTAAACTGTAAACCATATACAGCAAAGAATTAGGCTCTTTATATGGAGACACCAGGTGTCTGTTTGACCCCTAATGCCTCCCATGAACTGTGCCCTGGCACATCAGGTACAGAGAGCCCCCAATCTGCTCGTTAAGCTAGCCATACATGTATAGATTTACACTATATTACCAAAAGTATTGGGACGCCACACATTAACTTTAATAGCATCCCAGTCTTATTCCGTAGGGTTCAATATTTAGTTGGTCCACCTTTTGCAGCTATAACAGCTTCAACTCTTCTGGGAAGGCTGCCCACAAGGTATAGGAGTGTGTCTATGGGAATGTTTGACCATTATTCCAGAAGCACATTTGTGAGGTCAGGCACTGATGTGGTCGAGAAGTCCTGTCTAGCAGTCTCCACTCTAATTCATCCCAAAGGTGTTCTATCGAGTCAAAGTCAGGACTCTGTGCAGGCCAGTCAAGTTCCTCCTCCCCAAATGCGCTCATCCATGTCTTTATGGACCTTGCTTTGTGCACTGGTGCGCAGTCATGATGGAACAGGAAGGGGCCATCCCCAAACTGTTCCCACAAAGTTAGTCTTGGGTGGGTTGGAGCCTTTGCTCCTATGTCCAGGTCTTACTGGAGACCCGCAGGTAGTGTGAGTGTGCAAGTGTGCACACTTGTTATAAGCGAGGCCTGGTCATAGCTCATGGGCCTAGGGTTGCCACCTTTTCTTTAAACCAAACCCGAACACCTTAGTAACACAGGGCACATTTTTTCCCGTAGCATACACTATAGGAATATAAAAGACCTGGGGCACCCAAGGAGAGTGGTAATGCAGCGCGCTGCGGCAAACAGTGGGTGTGGCCAAACTGCTCTTGCTGACATCATCCCCCCCCCCCCCAGTGATGGGAAACCTGCCCCCAGACAGCGGCCCGCAAGTCCCGAATGGCAACAGATTATTGTGTGACTATCTCAGTTACTTGGGGAGGCACAGCCCAGTCTAAATAATGTGTCCGGGTTTCAGGCAGACTGAAACCCGTACACAAGATTCCAAACCCGAACTGTTCAGGTGAATCCTGGACAGGTGGCAACCCTACATGGGCCTCATCAGGAGAAAGCTAAGTGCTCTCCATTAAGAGAGGTGATCCACTTGAGAGACTGCACTCCAAGTTGGAGAGACTTCTTACCCGCAGGACTGAGAAAGTTGAGGAGACTAGGGGAGTCCAGGGGTGTCAGGAAAACACTTGCTGAAAGGCCAGGAGTTGGTCTGTGCAGCAGGGTGCTGCAATCCATAAGGCTGAATGAGCCAGGAGAGTTCAAAGAGTCAGGTCTGAAGGACCAGTACCAAGAGCAGTGATGCTGCTGGGGAGAAAGCTAGATGACCTAGCATTTTCCGTTATGTTTTGCTGGTGAAATTTCTCCTATGTGGGCAATTATTTATGGACTTATACTTTTTCCTTTCTCAATGAAAGTGGGCTGCCAAGCCCCTAACTACAGTTTGGACTGATGCAAACTCATTAAAAAGCATCTACCACTGAGCTAAACAACCCCCATATCACAGACTTTTCCAGGAACATGTGCAATGGGACTATTAAACATGTTTTACTCCAGTAACTAAGAATTGCAGGGCACAGCACCCCATTTAACTGTATTACCATCATATTGCTGATCACATAGAGACAAAGAGTACACTATAAAGGCAGAACTTTGAGAGAGAAAATCATAAACTGTATTTGGAAGTTGTTTTAGGATTTATAATGGCTGGTCTACGGAGAGCGGGTGTTGGGCTGCAGAACGAGTGCTTTAATTGGGCCGCCTGGAGTTTAGCATTTATAATGGTTACAGAATAGTAAAAATAACAGATAGGCATGATTACCATTTATTTTTGCCCAGTAAAGAAGCTCGAGCCTAACATCAATTCCAAACAGGAAATAGGAAAACATTTTGTGAGGTAAAATCAACAGTAATATAAAATAGATATATAAAATATCAAAGGTACATTCTAGTCAAACTTCAAAATTAAAGTCCAACTCCACAACAATGAAAATATCCACCCTTGCAGTGGGCCCCCCAGGTTTAAAGTGACACTAAACGATTCTCCATTCCCCTGCAGCAGCTTGATAAAAGTACCCCAGATGTAATCCTAAACCATTGTATTACTGACTGCTGCACCACACCACCCTTTTTTACCCCAACTAAAACCTACCAAAAACCTTGACACAAATGTTGGAGTAAAATTGGCCGTTTCGGCCCCTTTATTAAAACAATAATAAATATATAACAAACATTCCTTAACCACTCAAGGACCCAGCCTAGGTTTCAAGCTTGTTGTTTACAAGTTAAAATCATTTTTTTTTTTTGATAGAAAATTACTTAGAACCCTCAAACATTATATATTTTTTTGTTCTAACACCCTAGAGAATAAAATGGCGGTCGTTGCAATACTTCCTGTCACACCGTATTTGCGCAGCGGTCTTATAAGCGCACTTTTTTGGAAAAAATAAACTTTTTTTAATTAAAAAATAAGACAACAGCAATTTTTTTATAGTGTGAAAGATGATGTTACGCTGAGTAAATTAATACCCAACATGTCACGCTTCCAAATTGCGCACGCTCATGGAATGGCGACAAACTTTTACCTTTAAAAATCTCCATAGGCAAAGTTTAAAAATTTCTACAGGGTGCATGTTTTGAGTTACAGAGGAGGTCTAGGCCTAGAATTATTGCTCTCGCTCTAACGATTGCGGTGATACTTTACATGTGTGGTTTGAAGTTTAAACACCGTTTTCATATGCAGGCGCTACTCACGTATGCGGTCACTTCTGCGGGACTTATTTATTTTACTTTTCTTTTTATTTTTACATTGTTCTTTTAATAAAAAAAAATCGTGTCACTTTTATTCCTATTACAAGGAATGTAAACATCTCTTGTAATAAAAAAGAAAAAAAACATGATAGGACCTCTTAAACAGTGGCGTTCCCACCGGGGGGGGGGGCAGTCCGCCCAGGGTGCCACACACTAATGCCCCGTACACACGGTCGGACATTGATCGGACATTCCGACAACAAAACCCTAGGATTTTTTCTGACGGATGTTGGCTCAAACGTGTCTTGCATACACACGGTCACACAAAGTTGTCGGAAAATCCGATCATTCTGAACGCGGTGACGTAAAACACGTACGTCTGGACTATAAACGGGGCAGTAGCCAATAGCTTTCATCTCTTTATTTATTCTGAGCATGCGTGGCACTTTGTGCGTCGGATTTGTGTACACACGATCGGAAATTCCGTCAACGGATTTTGTTGTCAGAAAATTTTATAGCCTGTTCTCAAACTTTGTGTGTCGGAAAATCCGATGGAAAATGTGTGATGGAGCCCACACACGGTCGGAATTTCTGACAACAAGGTCCTATCATACATTTTCCGTCATAAAATCCGACCGTGTGTACAGGGCATAAGGGGGGTGTCAGGCCAGAGCCCCCCGTCCTTCCCCGTAAGTGAAGCTGTGACAGCGGGGCGGGCTCAGGCAGTGCATTGGCGATGGATGTGACAGCGCAGGGAGAGGCGAGCTGTCACAGGATGCAGGGGTGCCCGGGCCGGGTGCGGACTGTACCGCTACCCGGGTGACACGCAGGGCCAGCCGCTGGATTGACACAGGAGCAGGAGATATAGAAAACACTGTCTCTCTCCTGTACAGCAGGGGAGGGAGGGAGAGAGAGACAGTGGGGCAGCGCTGAATATAAGATGGGAAATGCTAAGTTAACTAGCAGGTGATTGGTTGCTAGGTGGTCCTAGCAACCAATCATTAGCATTGTTAATATGAAAAATTAACTCCAGCAGTTCCCGCCCTCTGTTCAGCGATGGTGTGTCTCCCCTTCTCTGTGTGTAAGATAGGAAGGGGCAGAGCTGTGAAACATGCAGGGATCCAGACCGGGGAGGGGAAGGGGGGCTGACTGTGTAACATGCAGGAGGTCCAAAGCTGGGGGGGTGGCTGTGTAATATGTAGGGGGTCCAAAGCTGAGGGGGTGTGGCTGTGTAACATGCAGGGGGTCCAATGCTGGGGGGGTGGCTGTGTAACATGCAGGGGGTCCAAAGCTGGGGGTGGCTGTGTAGGGATTTGTGTAATGTAAAGGGGTCCAGAGCTGCAGTGGTTTGTGTAATGTAAAGGGGTCCAGAGGTGCAGGGTGCTGTGTGATGTAAAGGGGTCCAGAGGTTTAGGGTGCTGTGTGATATAAAGGGGTCAAGAGGTGCAGGGTGCTGTGTGATATAAAGGGGTCCAGGGTTGCAGGCTGCTGTGTGATGTATAGGGGTCCAGAGGTGCAGGGTGCTGTGTGATGTAAAGGGGTCCAGAGATGCAGGGTGCTGTGTAATGTAAAGGGGTCCAGAGGTGCAGGGAGTTGTGTAATGTAAAGGGGTCCAGAGGTACAGGGTGCTGTGTGATGTAAAGGGGTCCAGAGGTGCAGGGTGCTGTGTGATGTAAAGGGGTCCAGAGATGCAGGGGGTTGTGTGATGTGCAGGGGTTATGGCAGCTAGCTGCTGCCATAACAATGATATTCCACTTCAAAGAGCGGCGGGCGGTCCGGAAGTGGTTAATAAAGGAAACCAAAATACTACAATAACCATAAAATAAGGTTGCCGATCCTTGGAGGTACTAAGTATGAAATTATCACTTTGTATCTGCGTAACTACTTCCACGGTCCCCAGCCGCACCACACTGGCTCGGGGACGAACCATATTCTGCAGATACCACCATTGTAATTACCAGTTAATCCACCATAACTGGCCTTCCGCCAGGGACTCCATACCTTAGATGGGTCCCTAATAAAATAATCACCGGAAGTTATTTTAAAATGCCTCTAAAGACCCCAACCGCTACAGCGCAAAGTATGAAATCTCACACCTTTGTGCCCCACCAAAAAAGCAATGCCCTCTGAACCCGTTATGTAATCCCAAAGACCACAGATTCGTGCCCACCGCATTCAGATGCACACCGTCGCTGAGTAGATAATGGTACGTATCTACCTCCAGTTCCCGATGCCTAACCACTAAACCACTGTTTTGCGCTATGAACTTGCCAACTTCCTTATTAACCTTCACTCTGGCCCTGTTCAATTTTTCCATAGACCTGGCAAAACGGCAAGACGTGCGGCCTATAATGTCAGACTAAACCACCACTGTGTGGAAAAGCCAGCTGCAGCCGAAGGACATCAAACGTGATGTTCCGAATGAGGTGTCGGCTGGAACGGACACCCAGATCATTTCCAACAGCGTGCAAGACCAGAACGTCTGGGGCCCTGTCCCATTGTGAAACCCTATGTACCTCCGGGATCACCCTGCTCCACAACAATCCCGGAACACCTATCCATCTGATGCTAGCCTCGGACCTAGGGAAGCCCAGCTGATGGCCATTAGGTCTGACATCAGTCCTCTTGGCCCCCCAATGAACGAAGAAGGGACCCAAAATCCGAAAAAGGCAAGCATGATCTGAAAGGAAATACATAAAACATAACACGTAAACTGTCACCAAAAAACACATATTAGCACATTTATTATGAATAACAAATAAGACGCCCCAGAACCCTGGTTATTCTTAAACCAAATGAGGATGCACATAAAGTTTAAAGCGGTAGCACTTTCACCTGCTGAAGCGTTTTCCCACAGCGTTGTCTATTCCCCACCGCGCGGCCTCAGTGGCCACCTGGATGCGGAACGAATGGGAAGAGCAACTGTATGCCTCCAGCCCTGCGGTCGTTAGACAACACCGAAGAACTGACAAGAACTGGAAAGTGGACAAGGCGGAACCATCTGAATGAATGAGAAAAGAACCAGTCCCCACGGGGCAAAACTGTAAATACTCCACCACCGTGGAAACTGGACAGATGGGCGAACCATGAACTCTCAGCAATCGCAAAGGTGCCCCCCTACCCGCTTGACCCGTCTTAGATTGGCGGATAAACAGGACCACTGAAGAGCCATCACAGCGGACATCTGCCTCTGACAAGCCCCTCTGAGCAGCCTTAGACGAACTAACCAACTCGCCCACCTTGAAGGGGTGCCTTATATGCAGTTGTCTGCATGAACAATGATTGCAGGATGTCAAAAGTGATCGGCTGGCGGCCGGCCGGCCTCTGAGCACCCTTACGAAAACCTTGCAGAGCCTGTTTTACCAAAAAATCCTTGCAATTTAAATAGGAAGGCCAGCCCGGCCAATTTACGGTTCATGGCGGAAATAGTCACGCAACAAAACTTAAACAAACAAAATAGATCAAGAGATGTCTGACCTCAAAACTGACCATATCCACCCCTGCCTGCTGACGAAGCTCCCCCCACTCTCGCCAGACCTTAGTGTTTGAAGACCACATCGACTCACTCAAGGAGCTTCGAATCAAAACAGAGGCGACTCCAACGCAATCCGCCACAGATGAGAAGGACAAGGGGTTCCATCTTGCTCCACGCCCGGTGCCAACTCCCGGAACCTGTCCAACTGAAAACGAGAGAGAGCGTCAGCCAACGTATTCTTCTCCCACGCAAGATACACAGCATAAAGAAACATATTTAGCTGAAGACAACACAAAACAAGATGTTGTAAAAGCCGGATTACAGGAGGGGAGGACACTGACAGTGAATTGATGACCTGAACAACCCCTAGGTTGTCACAGTGGACACAAACCTTTTTATTACAAAAAGATTCCCCCCAGATTGCTATGGCGACCACGACCGTAAAAAGTTCCAGAAGCACCAAATTCTTTAGGAAGCCCACCTCTCGCCATTGGGCAGGCCAGGGCTCCGCACTCCGCTGACCCCCTAAAATGCTCCATAGCCAGTGGAGCCGGTGGCATTCGTAAAAAGCTCAAGATCATAGTTGCTGACCGGCCCCTCTATCCAGAGTGACCGACCATTGAAAGTTTCCAAAAGTGCCACACTCGCAGGTCGGCCCTATGCTTCCTGTTTAACCAAACAAAATGCCTAGGCGAACGTACCCCAGCCATGGCAGCCGATAGCTGCCGACAAAAAACTCTGCCCATCGGCATAATGCGGCCTGCAAAATTCAGCTTGCCGATGAGAGACTGTAACTCTCGGAGCTTAATTTTGTGTTTGCCAAACCCCCAACGGACCTCCTCTTTGAGATAAAGCAACTTGTCATTAGGCAGACGACACTCCATCGCCTGAGAATCAATTACTATCCCCAGGAACTTGATTGAGGAAATGGAGCCCTCTGTTTTGTCAGTGAGGGGAATACCAAAACGCTCAGTGAGGTGCCGAACCGTAGCCGGCAGAATCCCACATAAATTTAAAGAGGAAGGGCCAACGCACAGAAAGTCATCCAAGTAATGAATAACTGAATTGACCCCCGCCACGTCACGAACCACCCTTTCAAGGAAAGAGCTTAAGGTCTCGAAAAAGCGCAAGATATGGAGCAGCCCATAGGAAGGCAGCGATCCACATAAAAGCCACCCAACCATCTACAACCCAAGAGATGAAAACTGCGCGGGTGGATCGGCAACAACCAAAAGGCAGACTCAATGTTGGTCTTAGCCATGAGAGCACCCTTACCGTAGTGCCATTCCCAAAAAACTGCAGCATCAAACGAGATATAAGACACCACACATGCCTCAGGGTCAATAGCATCGTTGACCGACCCACCTTTTGTAAGCGAAAGATGGTGAATCAAGCAAAACTTATTGGGCTCCTTCTTTGGAACGACACCCAAAGGAGAGACCACCAAATTGTCCAAGGGGGGATGAGGAACTGGGCCCAATAACACCTCCTTAGCGAGTTTTTCTGAAACCACCGCAGAATGTAAAAGAGCCGACTGCAAATTGTTTGCGATGGGAGGGATCTGAGAAACGGAGCAAGGGATCAAGGAACCCTCAGTGAAACCCGCTTGCAATAACCGGGCTACAGGCCGGTCCGGATATCTACTTAGAAAGTAGGCCATCCTCTCCACCCTCACCGGAGTCTTACTTTTTTCCTGCAGTATCGCTGGGACAGACTCTGCCGGCCTTGAAACAGAGAGACAAGGGGTGAGCCCCCCGCAGTGAGAGCATTCGTGCTTATATCGGCAGCCGGTGCAGAATCTCAAAAACCCTCATTGAACTGCTAGCACGTTTTGCGGCCAGTTGTCTGGCGGCAGTTGGACCCCCGGCCCCCGCTGGAAAAAGGAAGTGGAAGCCCGAACCGAGGACATAAGTTTCATTTATAAACTGATGTCCTTATGATCCCAGCGTAGCGAGGGATGAATAGCCTTAAGTTGACGAAACTGTTCATTGTAACGCAGCCAAGCCACATCCCCATACACTCTCTGGGCCTCGCTAATGGCATCCAGATAACAAAAGAGGGGGGAACAATTCTCAGGGGATTTTTCACCGATGACGCATGTAAGCAGGGGAATTAGCGTGGCTGTAATATAGAGGGAAACACACTGCGTGGTATTGTAAATGAAGTACCTTTAATTGCCAGATAAGCAACAGTGGAAAATGATATTTACAAAAGTGGAGTAAACAGTTTTCTTGTTAGCATAAGGCACAGATTCACCAAAGATACAGAATGGAGCTCAGTAGGGATGAGCCGAACACCCCCCCGGTTCGGTTCGCACCAGAACCTGCGAAAGGACCGAAAATTTGCACGAACGTTAGAACCCCATTGACGTCTATGGGACTCGAACGTTCGAAATCAAAAGTGCTCATTTTAAATGCTAATTTGCATGGTATTGTCCTAAAAAGGGTTTGGGGACCCGGGTCCTGCCCCAGGGGACATGTATCAATGCAAAAAAAACGTTTAAAAACGGCTGTTTTTTCGGGAGCAGTGATTTTAATGATGCTAAAAGTAAAAAAAAAGAAGTGAAATATTCCTTTAAATATCGTGCCTGGGGGGTGTCTATAGTATGCCTGTAAAGTGACGTGTGTTTCCCGTGCTTAGAACAGTCCCTGCACAAAAGGAAAAAAAGTCATTTAAAACTGCTTGCGGCTTTAATGTAATGTCGGGTCCTGGCAATATGGATGAAAATCAGTGAGACAAACGGCATGGGTACCCCCCAGTCCATTACCAGGCCCTTTGGGTCTTGTATGGATATTAAGGGGAACCCCGCACCCAAATTAAAAAAAGGAAAGGTGTGGGGCCACCAGGCCCTATATACTCTGAACAGCAGTATACAGACGGTGCAAACAAGACAGGGACTGTAGGTTTGTTGTTAAGTATAATCTGTTTGTAATTTTGAACGGGTACATTTTTAACGTGTTTAGCTCCAGCCAAAAAATCTTTTTTAAGCTTTTTGGAAAACATAGGGAAGGGTTATCACCCCTGTGACATTTGTTTTGCTGTCTGTGTTCCTCTTCAGAAGATTTCACCTCACTTTTTGTCCCAATGACAAATGTTTTTTGAAAATTTGGGTTTTTTTGTGAAACAAGGATTGGTGATAAAGCATCAGTGGAAAGGAGAAATGTTTTTCCCATATTAACTCTTATGCCCCGTACACACGGTCGGATGTGTGATAGGACCTTGTTGTCGGAAATTCCGACAGTGTGTAGGCTCCATCACACATTTTCCATCGGATTTTCCGACACACAAAGTTTGAGAGCAGGCTATAAAATTTTCCGACAACAAAATCCGTTGTTGGAATTTCTGATCCTGTGTACACAAATCCGACGCACAAAGTGCCACGCATGCTCAGAATAAATAAAGAGATGAAAGCTATTGGCTACTGCCCCGTTTATAGTCCCGACGTACGTGTTTTACGTCACCGCGTTCAGAATGATTGGATTTTCCGACAACTTTGTGTGACCGTGTGTATGCAAGACAAGTTTGAGCCAACATCCGTCGGAAAAAATCCTAGGATTTTGTTGTCGAAATGTCCGATCAATGTCCGACCGTGTGTACGGGGCATTACAGGAGAGAATTTCCCTTCCTAGGGGTAGATTTCATCTCACTTCCTGTTGTCTCCTTCCGTTTGCAAGTAGGAGTCGTTTGTAAGTTGGATGTTTGAAAGTAGGGGCCTGCCTTATATACTCAGCAGAAATTTGGGCCTTAGGTGTTGTTGTGGCCACAACACTGTAAGCCCTCACAGGGCCCTGCTGTGAAATATTAGATCAAGAATTGTAATTACATGCCCCTGTTAAACAGGGGCTGAAAAATTAGGCCTTAGGCACTGGTGCTGGTGCCACAACACTGCAACCCCTCACAGATACTCTAGTTGGAACGCAGGAACGAGCCCTGCTGCAAAGTATTGCATCAAAAATTGTAATTACATGCCCCTGTTAAACAGGGGCTGAAAAATTAGGCCTTAGGCACTGGTGCTGGTGCCACAACACTGCAACCCCTCACAGATACTCTAGTTGGAACGCAGGAACTAGCCCTGCTGCAAAGTATTGCATCAAAAATTGTAATTACACGCCCCTGTTAAACAGGGGCTGAAAAATTGGGCCTTAGGCACTGGTGATGGCGCCCAGAACCAAAAATGTTCTTACAAGCTATCAGCGTGATCATTGAGAAGGAAGAGGATAATTACTCAGGATAGTCACTCAGCATCAGCATAGGCAGTCTTTGAAGGGATCTGAGATTTCAAAAAAAATTATTCGGTTACATCAGCATCAGGTGCTTGGTAGCTGGTGGTGATCCAAGACTGATTCATGTTTATGAAGGTCAGTCGATCGACTGTGTCGGTGGGGGCAGAGTCTACCAACTGAAAAGGCAGCAGTTGAAGTGCTAGCAATTTTTCCAAGCTAGCATTCAACCGCTGGACATGTGGATGGCTGGGAGCGAACTTCTTTCGGCGGTGCAGCAGCTGGGGCAGGGAAATTTGCCTGGTACAATCTGACGTCGGTGTACCGAAAGCAGATTGCCCACAAGTACTTGGCTGTGACACACCTAATTCTACACCTTCATTCCTCTCAGTGCAGGTCTCAGAGAGGACTGAAGGTATAGTGGGGTTGGAGATCTCAGCTAATGAGGAGCAAGGAGAGGTCCTCTTTGTTCTTTAGTGTGGGTCTTTTGGATACGCTTGCCAACAAACTGCATGGCAGGTCAACATATGTCTGGTCAAGCATGTGGTGCCCAAGCGGGAGATGTTTTGGCAACGCGAGACACGCTTGAGACATATGTTGCAAATAGCAGCGGTGCGATCTGATGCACTCATCTCAAAAAAGGCCCACACCAAAGAACTTTTTGAATAACGTGCAGAGACTGCAGCGCCCTGCACATGCAGAGCTTTGGGGCGTGATGCAGTCAGTGCGCTGCCCTTAGGCTGGTCCCTGGAGGGCATCCTGCCTCGTTGGTGATGTGCCTCCTCCTCCTCCTCTCTCCTATCAGGCACCCATGTTGAGTCAGTGACCTCATCATCCCCTCACTCCTCATCACTGGAGCATACCTGGCAGTATGCTGCAGCAGGGGGAGCATGACTGCCAGATTGCTGTCCTTCTTGGGCACCCCCTCTGTCCGTGCTCACGTTACTGCCTTCATCTAGCTCAGTATCATCATCAGAGCCTTCCAAACACTGGGCATCCTCCTGGAGCATGTACCCAACACTGTGGTCAAACAGTTCGAGGGACTCCTCAGGAGGACATGGTGGGGCTAGTGAAGGAGTCACTGATGACATTGAGCCGAGGGAAGAGGCCACTGCTTTTCCAGACAAAGTACCCTGAGCATGGGTGAGAGAGGATGAGGAGGATGAGGATGGCTTGGTCATCCACTCGACCAAGTCTTCCGCATGTTGCGGCTCAACGCGGCCAGCTGCCGAAAAAAAGGCTGAGTGTGTCCCACGGCTACGTGCTGATGAGGATGTACCGTCTCCACGATCAGCACTGTTGCCTCTAGACACAGAGCCTGCTTGCCCTCTTTTATTGGCTTGTGACTGTCTGCCTCTCCTTGTTGGCCTTCCAGACATACTAATGGCCTGTAGCTGCACTAAGCTGGGATATATATATATATATATATATATATATATATATATGTACTGATACTGCAGCTAGCAAAATCAGCTGCCTACCTGTAGTATGAGAACACCACCAACCTTCTACAGGTAGCTTTATCTGAACACTGTGCAGAGCTCGCACTACACTAACTTGTAGCTTATTTAGCTGCCTGTGGTAGTAATAGGATCAGCAAAACACCACCTACCTTCTACAGGTAGCTTTAGCTGAACACTGTGCAGAGCTCGCACTACACTAACTTGTAGCTTATTTAGCTGCCTGCGGTAGTGATAGGATAAGGAAAACACCACCAACCTTCTACAGGTAGCTTTAGGTGAACACTGTGCAGAGCTCACCAAAAAATAACTTGTAGCTTATTTAGCTGCCTGCGGTAGTGATAGGATCAGGAAAACACCACCAACCTTCTACAGGTAGCTTTAGCTGAACACTGTGCAGAGCTCGCAAAAAAATAACTTGTAGGTTTAGCTGAACACTGTGAGGAGGATGCACTACACTAACTTGTAGCTTTAGCTGAACACTGTGCAGAGGTCCACTACACTAACTTGTAGTTTTCGCTGAACACTGTGAGGAGGACACACTACACCAACTTGTAGCTTTAGCTGAACACTGTGAGGAGGACGCACTACCCTAACTTGTAGCTTTAGCTGAACATTGTGCAGAGGTCACACTAAACTAACTTGTAGCTTTAGCTGAACACTGTGAGGAGGACGCACTACACTAACTTGTAGCTTTAGCTGAACACTGTGCAGAGGTCTCACTACACTAACTTGTAGTTTTAACTGAACACTGTGAGGAGGACGCACTAACTTGTAGCTTTAGCTGAACACTGTGCAGAGATCGCACTACACTAACTTGTAGTTTTAGCTGAACACTGTGAGGAGGACGCACTACACTAACTTGTAGCTTTAGCTGAATACTGTGCAGAGGTCGCACTATACTAACTTGTAGTTTTCGCTGAACACTGTGAGGAGGACACACTACACCAGCTTGTAGCTTTAGCTGAACACTGTGAGGAGGACGCACTACCCTAACTTGTAGCTTTAGCTGAACACTGTGCAGAGGTCACACTAAACTAACTTGTAGCTTTAGCTGAACACTGTGCAGAGGTCTCACTACACTAACTTGTAGTTTTAGCTGAACACTGTGCAGAGGTCTCACTACACTAACTTGTAGTTTTAGCTGAACACTGTGAGGAGGATGCACTACACTAACTTGTAGCTTTAGCTGAACACTGTGCAGAGGTCGCACTACACTAACTTGTAGTTTTCGCTGAACACTGTGAGGAGGACACACTACACCAACTTGTAGCTTTAGCTGAACACTGTGAGGAGGACGCACTACCCTAACTTGTAGCTTTAGCTGAACACTGTGCAGAGGTCACACTAAACTAACTTGTAGCTTTAGCTGAACACTGTGAGGAGGACGCACTACACTAACTTGTAGCTTTAGCTGAACACTTTGCAGAGGTCTCACTACACTAACTTGTAGTTTTAACTGAACACTGTGAGGAGGACGCACTAACTTGTAGCTTTAGCTGAACACTGTGCAGAGATTGCACTACACTAACTTGTAGTTTTAGCTGAACACTGTGAGGAGGACGCACTACACTAACTTGTAGCTTTAGCTGAATACTGTGCAGAGTCTGCACTACACTAACTTGTAGTTTTCGCTGAACACTGTGAGGAGGACACACTACACCAGCTTGTAGCTTTAGCTGAACACTGTGAGGAGGACTCACTACCCTAACTTGTAGCTTTAGCTGAACACTGTGCAGAGGTCACACTAAACTAACTTGTAGCTTTAGCTGAACACTGTGCAGAGGTCTCACTACACTAACTTGTAGTTTTAGCTGAACACTGTGAGGAGGACGCACTACACTAACTTGTAGCTTTAGCTGAACACTGTGCAGAGGTCTCACTACACTAACTTGTAGTTTTAGCTGAACACTGTGAGGAGGATGCACTACACTAACTTGTAGCTTTAGCTGAACACTGTGCAGAGGTCGCACTACAATAACTTGTAGTTTTAGCTGAACACTGTGAGGAGGACGCACTACCCTAACGTGTAGCTTTAGCTGAACACTGTGCAGAGGTCACACTAAACTAACTTGTAGCTTTAGCTGAACACTGTGAGGAGGACGCACTACCCTAACTTGTAGCTTTAGCTAAACACTGTGCACTACACTAACTTGTAGTTTTAGCTGAACACTGTGCAGAGGTCTCAATACACTAACTTGTAGTTTTAACTGAACACTGTGAGGAGGACGCACTACACTAACTTGTAGCTTTAGCTGAACACTGTGCAGAGGTCTCACTACACTAACTTGTAGTTTTAGCTGAACACTGTGAGGAGGATGCACTACACTAACTTGTAGCTTTAGCTGAACACTGTGCAGAGGTCGCACTACAATAACTGTAATTTTAGCTGAACACTGTGAGGACGCACTACCCTAACTTGTAGCTTTAGCTGAACACTGTGCAGAGGTCACACTAAACTAACTTGTAGCTTTAGCTGAACACTGTGAGGAGGACGCACTACCCTAACTTGTAGCTTTAGCTGAACACTGTGCACTACACTAACTTGTAGTTTTAGCTGAACACTGTGCAGAGGTCTCACTACACTAACTTGTAGTTTTAGCTGAACACTGTGAGGAGGATGCACTACACTAACTTGTAGCTTTAGCTGAACGCTGTGCAGAGGTCGCACTACAATAACTTGTAGCTTTAGCTAAACACTGTGCAGAGGTCGCACTACAATAACTTGTCATTTTAGCTGAACACTGTGAGGACCCACTACCCTAACTTGTAGCTTTAGCTGAACACTGTGCAGAGGTCACACTAAACTAACTTGTAGTTTTAGCTGAACACTGTGAGGAGGACGCACTACCCTAACTTGTAGCTTTAGCTGAACACTGTGCACTATACTAACTTGTAATTTTAGCTGAACACTGTGCAAAGGTTACTAATTTGTAGCTTTAACTGAACACTGTAAGGAGGACGCACTACACTAACTGTAAAAAGTCTAGCTGCCTGACTGTGGTACTAATAGTATCAAAAGAACACCAGCAATTTTCTTCAGGTAGCTGTAAATACTGTAACAAAACAAGCCTGCCTGTCAGTAGGAAGATAACAGGAACAGATCTAGCTAAACTGAATACAGTGTATATATATATATATATATATATATATATATACAACACCTGGGATGCATATATATACACAATACACTGTAAGTGCAGCTAACTCACTGACTGTCCTGCCTAATCTAGATAACTCAAATTAAATGACACTGTCTCTCTGTCTCTGTCTCTCAACGCCGGAACACACTACACAGGGCCGCCGTGCAGGCGGCCTTATATAGTGTGGGGCATGTTCTAAACCCCCTGAGCCATAATTGGCCAAAGCCACCCTGGCTTTGGCCAATTACAGCTCTCTCTACCGACGGCGCTGTGATTGGCCAAGCATGTGGGTCATAGTGCATGCTTGGCCAATCATCAGCCAGCAATGCACTGCGATGCCTCAGTGAATTATGGGCCGTGACGCGCCACACGAATTTGGCGCGAAGGGCCCATATCGTTCGCAATTCGACGAACGATCGAACAGCCAATGTTCGAGTCGAACATGGGTTCGACTCGAACACGAAGCTCATCCCTACAGCTCAGTAAACTGGCACCATAGTTATTATTCCTCTCTTCAGGCACATACCTTTCCCTCACTCATTCCACTAACGTCTCCTCAAAATTGTGGCTGGGCCCTCTTTTATATGGAAGTTAACAGAAAATGGTGGACAAAATCTCGAGATAACTTGGTACAAATCAGAACATGAGGCTTCTCCAAGATGGCTACTGGAGACAAACTCAGAGAAGTTACAGCCTCAACAGGATTTCACAAAATAGCAGGAAAACACAAACACATTCTAAATATATATCATGACATTTCTGCATGAGGAAGTAAGTATGATACAATTGTAGTCCCACTTCTCCTCTCAGCCAGCAAGACTGTCTTAACTGTATGTGAGGAGGCCTCCTACACGCTTGCAAAAATGGCAAAGGCCTGGAGCCAGTTACTAAACGTCCGCAGAATCAGACGGTAGCATCGTTTTTCCTCATCCTCCTTCTTGGATTCTTCCGGTTTCATCATATCCAGGTTAAACTTCTCAAGAGGCAACAATGTGAAAATCTCCACATAGTCCCCCCCGCCAAACTTGTCCCGCAGCTCATGTTTGAGATGCACACCCAAAGGACCCTCAAAACAGACATACACCTCGCATTTTTGCTGAATTGGCCAAGCGAACTGTGTCCGTGCTTTTACTAGCATCCCTCGGCGAGTCCGCCGAGGTCTTTTTAGCCATCCTCGGAGCCGCCGTGTCCCCCAACATCCCTCCAGGCACCTGCACAGTGATCGAAACAGCCGGGACCTGTGCCACAGACCAGCCGGCCCCCAGAGGATCCGAAACCCAAGCCAACACCGGCGTGGAGCTGGAAGCCGAGCCTGCATCAAACTGCCGTACCAAGGAATGCAGCCCAGCAAAAAGATCATGGACGGCTGCGGAATCACCCTGTGCCCGCCGGCCGTGGTGAGAGGGGGAAGGGGCCATGCCCACTGTAGAGGTAGGGGTACCTGCACCGATCACAGGGACCTGACCTACCCTATCCCCTGACACAGAAGACAAAGAAAGCTGTAAAGAAGAGCTAGAATTAGAAATGGACTTACCAGGCTCACCAGGACCAGATCCCACAGCCGCAGATCCGGAATCCACCGTCACCGAGGTGGATTTTGCCGGACACCCATGTTTGCTGGTGACAGAGCGAGAACCGGGATCTGTGTGTGTAAACACACAAATCCCAGTTCTCTCAGGGCAGAGGAGGCAGATCGTGTGTTCGTACTAAGTATGAACACCGATCTCTCTCCTCTCCTAGTCAGTCCCATCTCCCCTACAGTTAGAACACACACTAGCGAACACAGTTAACCCCTTCATCGCCCCCTAGTGTTAACCTCTTCCCTGTCAGTGAGTAACGTCACAGTAATCGGTGCATTTTTATAGCACTGATCGCTGTATAATTGTCAATTGTATCAAAAATGTGTCAAAGTCTCCAATTTGCCTGCCGCTATTTTGCAGTCCCGATAAAAATTGCAGATCACCGCCATTACTAGTAATAATAAAAAAATAAAAATGCCATAAATCTATCCGCTATTTTGTAGACACTATAACGTTTGCTTAAACCAACCAATATACGCTTATATGCAATTTTTTTACCAAAAATATGTAGAAGAATACATATCGGCCTAAACTGAGGAAAAAATGTGTTTTTTGTTTATAGCAAAAAAAATAAAAACTGCAGAGGTGATCAAATACCACCAAAAGAAAGCACTATTTGTGGGAAAAAAAGGACATCAGTTTTGCTTGGGTACAGTGTAGAACAACCACGCAATTGTCAGTTAAAGCGGCTCAGTGCCGTATTGGCGTGGCCTGGTCATTGAGCAGCCAAATCTTCCGGGGCTGAAGTGGTTAAAGCTTGGGATATTTTTTATAACCTAACCCTGTTTTAAACTTCTCCACAACTTTATCCCTGACCTTTCTGGTGTGTTCCTTGGCCTTTATGATGCTATTTGTTTACTAAAGTTCTCTAACAAATCTCTGCGGGCTTCACAGAACAGCTGTATTTATACTGAGATTAAATTACACACAGGTGGACTCGATTTACTAATTAGGTGACTTCTGAAGTCAATTGGTTCCACTAAATTTTAGTTAGGGGTATCAGAGTAAAGGGGGACTGAATACAAATGCATGCCAAACTTTTAAGATATTTATTTGTAAAAAAATTTGAAAACCATTTATCATTTTCCTTCCACTTCACAATTATGTGCCAGTTTGTGTTAGTCTATCACATTAAATCCCAATAAAATACATTTACGTTTTTGGTTGTAACATGACAAAATGTGGAAAATTTCAAGGGGTATAAATACTTTTTCAAGGCACTGTACTGAACCAGCTCTTAAGGGGGGGTCTATTCCACATTTTCACAGCTCTTATGCCGCCTACACACAAGCTGACTTTTCGACGGAGTAGGTCCGGCGGACCGAACTCCATCGGACAATTCGACCGTGTGTTGGCTCCAGCGGACTTTTTTTTCCCAACAGTCCGATGGTCCTAGAAATAAAACATGTTTCAAATCTTTCCGACGGACTCGAGTCTGGTCAAAAAGTCCGCTCGTCTGTATGCTAGTCCGACGAACAAAAACCGACGCTAGGGCAGCTATTGGCTACTGGCTATGAACTTCCTCATTTTAGTCCGGTCGTACGTCATCACGTACGAATCCGTTGAACTTTGGTTGATCGTGTGTAGGCAAGTCCGTTTATTCGCAAGTCCGTTGGAAAGTCCGTCAAAGTCCGCCGGACCTAGTCTTTTGAAAAGTCCGCCCGCGTGTACGCGGCATTACTGTAAAGAATCCTTTCAGTATTTGGAGATTAAATCTTTTTTCCTCTAGACATAAAAAGTGCTCCCTTGTCCTCTGTGATGACCTTAAAGTGAATAACTCAACACACAATTCACTATATGGGTCCCTTGTGTATTTGTACATGTTGATCATATGCCCCCTTAATCTCTTCTTCTCAAGAGGGAATAGATTCAGTTCCTCTAATTTTTCCTCATAGCGGAGCTCCTCCTCACCTCTTATCAGTTTGGTTGCTCTCCTAGCAATTAGGAGTAAGTAAGGCACTGATTTACTAAAGGAAAATTGACTGTGCACTTTTCAAAGTGTAGTTGCACACTACATGAGCAGTTGCTCCAGAGCTTAGTAAATGATCAAAAGCTCTGCTGACTTCCATCATCCAATCATGTGCAAGCAAAAATGCTGTTTTTTAAAAAATTTTCCTTGCACATGATTGGGTATTCTTTGTAAAGTTAACCTTTACCTCATTTACTAAGCTCTGGAGCAACTGCTCTTGCAAAGTAAAATAAATCATCCCCAGAGTCTGCAGAGTTACAGGACCTGAAAAGTGTTGATCCTCTGCTCCTTCTATGTATGCAACACATGGAGGGGTGTTTGGCTCATAACAGTTTGTGTATCACTTTATACATCCTTGATAAACTGTTTCTATATTTGAGATTCAACATTTTGCTGCTTGTCCTCGAATTGTCCATTAAAGACACTTTCATCAAAAAAAAAAAAAAAAAAAAAAGCCTTTTCAAGCAGTTATAATGGTAACAGTCTTAAAAGGTTTTTCCATTTTCATCAGGGGAACGCCAAACGGAGTTGGTCACCCCACCTGAACCTTTGCCTGTCTTGAAAGTGAAAAAAAAAAGATACATCTAGAACTCTTTAATTTGTTTGGCTTTTTTTTTCAGCTTGCTTTCAACAGCTGTAGTTCTGTTAAAATAAAATAACACTGGTCCTATATCCTACTAATCAAAATTTGGTGACATTAAGTCTTTTGTATATCCTGTATGTATGCTTAGCAGTGTGGTTCCGTTATTTGGAAATTCGGATGTATCCGAATTTCCAGATTACAATAGTTTTAAAATTGAATGAATGAATGAATTTAAACAAATCCAAAATAACGAATCAGAATTTTGGAAAAGATTATAATTAGAATCACTTTAGAATTTAATTTGAATCTTTTTGAATCATTTTTTGAGTCAAAATTGAATTTCCAAAGAGAATAAAATATAATAGAAAGTAAAAGAATAGAATAGAAAAGAATAGAATAGAAAATAAAATAAAAGAATATAATAGAGTAAAACAGAACTGAATACAAAATAAAAGAATAGAAAAAAATGAATAGAAATAAAAGGGATAGAATAGAAAAACAGAATGAAATAGAATAGAAAATAAAAGAACAGAATAAAATAGAATAGAAAATAAAGGAATAGAATATAATAAAATAGAAAGAATATAACCATCTTCTGAAATTCTAATTTCAAATAGTATAAATTAGAATAGAATAGAAAAAAATTAAAATAATATAACCATTTCCCAAATTCAAATAAAATAAATTCAAATTCCAATAGAATAGAATAAAAAAGAATAGATTAGAATACAAAATAAAAGGATATAATCGATTAGAATAGTAAAGAATAGAATAAAAAAAAAACAATGGAATAGAAAAGAATAGAAATAATATAACCATCTTCGGAAATTCGAATTTCGAATAGAATAAATTTGAAAAGAATAGAATAGGAAATAAAATAATAGAAAAGAATAGAACAGAATAAACAATAGCTTAGAAAGAATATAACAATGTAACCGTTTTCTGAAATTCGGATTTTGAATAGAACAAATGTGAATAGAATAGACAATAGTAGAATATAGTAGAAAAGAAAAGAATAGAATAGAAAAAAATAGAATAGAAAAAAACAATAGAATAGAATGAAATAGAAATAATATAGCCATCTTCCAAAATTCAAATTTCGAATAGAATAAATTTGATTTCTAACGGAATTTGATTCAAATGCAGTTCAAATGGAATTTGAAAATTTTGAATCGATTTGAATTTGAATAAACAAAACGAATTTGGAAAAAAAAAATAAACAAATTTAACTAAACAAATTTATGTAAATAATGAAACAAAACAATGTTTTTCATTCTGCACATGTCTAATCGTGATGTATTATCTTGAATTTTTCTATAAATTATTTGATGCAAATATATGTTTTTTTTACCTTTTGCTCTGAAAAATATTGATGGATGTATTTTTTGCAGAGAACTAGCCTTTGAGAGCATAAACCCCCTGAGGAAGACTTACAGGTTGAAACCCGTTGAAGTTCTACAATAGGTGAATACCTGATCCCTACAGCATTCTAATTCAATGAGAGGGAGTCCTCAGATAACGCCAACACACGAAACCACCAGATTCGGTAAATGTTGGCTCCCACTCAAAAGTAACTCTTCGCATATAGCAAAGATTTCAATATACAATATGATATATCAGTATTGCACCTAAAGATACATACTAGAAAGAACATTCATGTTCATACATGGTCAAGATGCACATCACTAATCTATGTATACTATATGTGATGTTTTACTGTAAAGAACAGTATTTTTCTGTTATTCTCTTTGTGTTCATGCTTTTGAAATAAACTAAGATTGAAAGAAACCCGTTGAAGTTTTCCAATTAATATTCTAAAGGAACAGTGTTTGTTGCTGGTCAAAGCATACAATAATATATGTTTTTATGTAATTTCTTTCATGCTTTTAGATCAATAAAGTTTTGTACTGTTAATGTTTTATACTTATGTTTTATATATTCTATATGTACTAGTTCTTGTAATATTTGCCCCCCCCCCCCCATGTCTCCCCTTGTTCTAGATAATTGTAGTTAAACCCGTAAATTATTTTGTAAAGACCTGGAGAGAACACTTGGGTTTACATCCCAGATATACGTGTATGGTACCATTTAATTCAAGTATGTGTCCATTAAAGAATTATTTAAATGTATTTTAAACACAGCTAGCAAGAGCACCTATGTCTTTAGTTATAATAGCCTCCCACCATCTGCTGTAATAAATAATGCAGCAGAGCTATGTAAATGTCAGGATGGGATAGACATACATACAAATCATTTGACAGGTTAAACAGCTAGCAAGTATGCATTTTAACCACTTGACCTCTGGAAGGTTTTACCCCCTTCATCACCAGGACATTTTTTGCTATTCTACTTTACCTGTGGCAATTGCTCAGTCATGCAACACTGTACCTAAATGGATTTTTATCATTTTTTTTCATACAAATAGAGCTTTTGGTGGTATTTAATCACCAATGGGTTTTTTATTTTTTGCTATATAAAAAAAAAATATATAAAAAAAGAATGAAAATTTTGAAAAAATAATCCATATTTTTTACTTTCTGTTATAATTCATATCCAATAAAATCTAATTACTTTATAAATTTAGGCCAAAATGTATACTGCTACATGTCTTTGGTAAAAAAAAAAAAAAAAGTATATTAATTGGTTTGTGTGAAAGTAGTAGTGTCTACAAACTATGGGATATACTGTATACTTGAAAATTGATCAGTCCTGAAGTACTGATGGCCTATCTAATTTCTTGAGTCCCTAAAATGCCAGGACAGCACAAATTGGTTTGAAAATCAAACAAGTGTTCCTGAAACAAATGTTTTAAAAATAAATTCTTCTAGTGGATGACATCTTCAGACTTGCATAGGCACAACATTCTATTTACAGTACTGTGCAAACATTTTAGGCAGGTGTGAAGAAATGCTGTAATGCTTTCAAAAATATATTTTTTAATTGTTTATTTTTAGCACTTTACAAAATGCAAAGTGAGCGAACAGAAGATAATTTAAATCAAATCAATATTTGGTGTGAATACCCTTTAGCTTCAAACCAGCATCAATACACTTGCACAAAGTCAGGGATTTTGTAGGATTAGAGTCAGGAGTATGAAAAACCAATTATACCAAGCAGGTGCTCATTAATGATCATTAATTTCATATGTAGGTTGCAACACAGTCATAAACTGAAACAGCTATGTAGAAGGCTGAAAACTGGGTGAGGAGCAGCCAAACTCTGCTACTAAGGTGAGGTTGTGTAAGACAGTTTAATGTCACAGGTCATACACCGTGGCAAGACTGAGCACTCCAAATTTTTTGAGTTGGGAACAAGGGACACCTATAAGCAAAAGTATGTAGGCATAGGACACACCCCCTTCCACTCCTCCTTAACCTCCCTGGCGGTTTTTCCAAGTGTGGCTCGGGGTTAAATTTCTGTACCATCAGCGGTAACCCTGAGCCACACTCGGGATTGCATTGCAGAATCCTGGGGCAGTGTACTTACCTTGTCCCCAGGATCCTGCGATGTCCCTCCGCTGTGTCTGCGGGCTCTGTCCTCCGCCCGATGCCTCTGTGTGACGGGCTCCATTCCCTGTGGGCGTTGCGATGCACGGGGGCGGAGCCAGACGGCAAATTAAAAAATAGAAAATTCATAACAAATACAGTACACTGTAATCTTACAGATTACATTATTGTATGAAATCATTTCACATCCCTTTTGTGCCTAGTGCTTTGTCCAGTGCCCTGCATGCAGTTTTACATTATATATATACTGTTCTTTCTGCCTGGAAACCTGAGATTGTCCATAGCAACTAAAAAGTGTCCCTTTACATCAAAAGTGGTTTTAGACCAGCTAGAAAACAGCGATAGTAAATTAGAACACTTGCAGAATTGAGCGATATTAAATCGTGGGGAAATTCATTTTATTATTATTATATTATAATTTTTTATAATTATTTATAGTTATTTATTATATTATAATTTATGATTTTGTGTTTCAAAATTTGTCATACCCGGGATATCTACTAGACTCTTGTTTGGACAGATTTAAGTGTGATATTACCAAGAATTACAGGCCTACAATATAAAACGCCAAATTTCTATGCAAAACAATGTACCGCTTTGAGACGCAAAAATCTGACATAATCATACCGCCAGGGAGGCTACAGGAGAATTATACAAAAAACGATTAGATAAACCCACAAGTGCTTTTTTTTTTTTTACCACTACTATCCCTTTATACTGGCTTTTGAAATTGACAAATGCAGCAATTTAGACATTGAATGAAAGTTTTATCACTAGGACACACTTTTTGAAAGATAAATAGTCCTTTTTTCTATACAACTATATAGATCAGACCAAAATGAGGAACAAATAAGAAGGGACAGAGGGACTTTGTTCAAAATCAGGGACAGTCCCTTCAAAATCAGGGACAGTTTAAAGCTATGTTATACTGCATCAGCAAGGTCTCTCCAAGGCAAAGATCTCCAAGCAGACTGGGGTTTCAAGATGTGCTGTACAAGCTCTTTTGAAGAAGCACATCTTGAAATAAAACAGGCAACACTGAGGACCATAGATGCAGTGATCAGCCAAGGAAACTTAGTACAGCGGATGAAAGATACATCATGCTTACTTCCCTTTGACATCAGAAGATGTCCAGCAGTGCCATCAGCACAGAATTGGCAGCCACCAGTGGGGACCCAGGTATACACCCATCTACTGTCCGAAGAAGCCTAGCCAGAAATGGTCTTCATGGAAGAATTGTAGCCATACCGCCAACATGGAAACAAGGCTAAGGGACTCAACTATGCCCAAAAATATAGGAACTGGATTGCGGGAAAATGGCAGCAGGTGCTCTGGACTGAGTCAAAATATGTATTATTTGGCTGTAGGGCTATAGAACGGTATAATAATGAGTGTCTGGAGGCAACACTGAAGCATGGTTGAGGTTAATTGCAAGTTTAGGGCTGCATTTCTGCAAATGGAGTTGGAGATTTGGTGAGGATCAATGGTATCCTCAATGCTGAGAAATACAGGCAGATACTTATCCATCATACTATACCATCAGGAAGGCGTATGATTGACCCCAAATGTATTCTGCAGCAGGACAACGATCCAAGTTCCTTCAAAAACTGTGTGCAAGTGTACCTAGAGGAATTGTTGCTGATTTGAAAGCAAAGGGTAATCACACCAAATATTGATTTGATTTGGATTTCTCTTCTTTTCTCTTCTTTTCTCTTCCCTACGTATAGGGTAGATGGGTGAGACACTCTCTTAATATCTGCAAATTTCCAACTGGATTACCTCAATTCTTCTTTTGGACCACCCAGCTAGCTCACCGCCAACCTAAATAACCATTTAACCTTTTGCTTACCTGATTCCTCTTCTCACCAAATCGCCTGGGCCCTGCGCTTATTTGGTTCTTCTTCTTTTCTTTCTCTGGGGCTACCTTTCTGCCTTTTTCTATAATTGTGACTGAATCCTGGGGATAACAGGCTGGGCGTTTCTTCAGGCATAAAGAAGAAGCTGTGTCCGTAATTTTATTTTATCTATGCTGTATTATTGAAGAATGCTTCTTCATACAAGTTGTGTTTCTCTTTTATTGTCTCATAAATACAAAATATTTCATAATTAAAATGGATCATATTTTACATTCGATGAAGTTGCCTGCAGCTCTGAGAGGCATTCTCATTAGTGGCGAGTGGAATTTCAGTCGAAGTCAGCAAAATGGATGGCTTTTATAGCTTGTAACAATGGTCCTTGTATAGCAAAATATCAGGATACCTAGAAACTCCACAAAGCCAGATGACGATAGAGGGCAGACAAGACCTGGTAATATGCTACTGGTGGGACACAGATTTGACTATGCTGTAATTCCTGGGAAGGCTCTTTGGGGCAGACCTATTTGGACGTGGGCCAGTGTGTAATACCCTGATGGTTTTGGGGAGAATCACTTTTTTTCCTTCGCCTGGAACAGTTGCAATAGTTTGTGGTTCCTACATTTCCTTAGTGGCTGCCTCCTGTATGATTTTATATGCCCTTCCACAGGCCAGGTAGGGGGTCCTGGTGAGAGCACTACTATCACCTAGCAGCCTGGTTTTGTTCTAGATGGAATATTGGCTCTTCTTATGCTGTTGACACAAAACAGCTTTTTTTATATGTCCTGAAGAAGAACACTGGTGTTATAAAACACTGGTGAGGTACATTTAAAGTTCCACTTCCCCCTTATGCCCCATACACACGATCAGAAATTCTGCCAGTAAAAGTCGGATGTGAGCTTTTGGTCAGAAATTCTGACCGTGTGTATGCTCCATCAGACTTTTGCTGGCAGAATTCCAGCCAGCAAAAGATTGAGAGCATGTTCTCTATTTTTCGGTCGGAAAAAGTTCCGATCGGAAATTCTGATCGTCTGTACAAATTCCGACGCACAAAATTCCTACGCATGCCCCGAAACAATTTGACGCATGCTCAGAAGTATTGAACTTCATTTTCTAGGCTCGTTGTAGTGTTGTACATCACCACGTTCTTGATGGTCGAAAGTTCAGAGAACTTTTGTGTGACCGTGTATATGCAAGCCAAGCTTGAGCGGAATTCCATCCAAGTTTTTTCGGACGGAAATTTCAATCGTGTGTACGCAGCATTAGGCTTCATGTATACTTCAACTCCATAAAAGCCTATGTGTTCATGTACATATAGGCTTTTACCAGAGTATAGGAGCAGGTGCAGTTGGGGGAGCTTCAACCTCCCTCTCCTGAATGCTGAAGAATCACGTTCAGGATAGGATCGTTTTGACACCGGCCGTTGGAAAATTGCAAATCACGGCACAATTTTGCAGTGATTTTGCCGCATTTTCCGCAGCTGGCGGTCAAAGTAGCCTGTGTGTATATGAAGCATTGGAAGGGTTGTTTTTTTTAACTAGTGCAAGGGATGGGGCCTTCCAATGTTACCGGATAGGGACTAACATTAGGTCCTAACCAAGTTTTGATATATACCATATGAAGGTAGGTTTACTGAGAAGGTTGAGTAGTCCGGGCAGCACAGTGGTGTAGGGGTTAGCACTTTTGCCTAGTAGTAAAAGGGTCGCTAGTTCGAATCCCAACAATGACACTACCTGCCTGGAGTTTGTATGTTCTCCCTATGCCTGTGTGGGTTTCCTCCCACACTCCAAAGACATGCTGATAGGTTAGGTGGCTCCTTTCTAAAAAAAATTGGTCCTAGTATGTGTATGGATGAATGTGAGTTAGAGACGTTAGATTGTAGGCTCCTTGAGGGCAGGGACTGATGTGAATGTACATGTAAAGCGCTGGGTAAATTAACAGTGCTATATAAGTACCTGAAATAAATAAATAGTCTTAGTTCTGTTCAACACCGTGGGATCTAACACAAATTCTGGATAGCTCTGTGCATAAAGGGCTCATGCTACTCCATATGTAGGTGTTGCCCAAACTCACTGCCTGCAGGGGAAAAGAACTCACATGGAGATTGGTATAGTAAAGCAAAGTATATTAACATAGTAGTGTTGAGAGAAATCAGCAACACTTACATTGAACCAGACAAGGAGTAGCAGTGCACACTGTAGACACATGACAGCTTCCAACAAGGGAAGCAGCTAGAATGCAGACTAGCTACGGGGGGCCCAACACAGGAAGGCTAATACACAGTGATAGTCCCTACACTCATAGGAACCTGACCCTGTGCTATCTGACTGTTCCTAGCCAGGGGGAGATCTGTCCCTATTCCACCCCCCCCCCAGATAGCAAGTTTGGAAATGACTTGCTATGCTATTGCCAGGCTGCACAAGTTTGTTGCCCAATTGCAGCAAGTCCGCACTGCATGACTCCAAATCAACTTTCTTTGCAAACATTCTGCAAGTCTGCTGCAAGTTCTGGTTCAGTTATGTTGTGAAATAGTCATCCCACCACAGGGGTCACTGTGGCTGAATTTGGAAAAGTGTCAACTAGAACTTTTGCTTCAAGTGCTCTGCAAGTGTTCAACTTGCCAGTGAAAATGTGCAACAAGTTAACAAGACTTACAATTCAACACTGCCACAAATTTGTGGTAAGCTATCTGGGCCACTATGCGGAATGCACACTAATCCAAAGATAACAGTGTTTTTTTATAACAAAAAGATATTAAATAAAAGATCCCTGATGAAGTCACGTGGCATGTGATGCAACGCGTCAGATGCAAGCGGGTGAAGTCACTTCCTGTCCAAACCAGAAGTCAAACATCTTGGTACACCTGTGATGCTGTTTTGAGTCTTTGATGTCCAGTGAGTGGCTTTTCAATGTTTTTTATAAAGTTTTAATAAACTACTTCACTATGGATGCATTTATCATGTCCATTGAGCTATATATGTATGAAAACCAGGCTACCTTTTGGATTCATCCACTCCTGAGGCAATTGTGGATACCAGCGTAGAAGCTGGTATCTAGTACAAAGCTCCATCTATGCTTTGGGGGTCTTTAGGAGAGGTGAGCATGCATGCTGGCTGGTGAAGGATTATAGTTCGCAGTCTGTGTGTGAAGAAACATAGGTGTTGGACGTGAAGATTCACCCTTTTGAGATTTGGGACTATTAAATACTTTTTCCTAACAGCGGGGGACATTTGTGCTCTTACAGTATATCACCCACTTGGCCTTTCACATTGATGTGTTTTAGTTTGTTCTTTATATTTGTATATATATATATATATATATATATATATATATATATATATATATATATATATCATATATATCAGTTCATGCACTATTATTTATTATAAATGTTATTACACATTTGGTGTTTGTTTACTGCCATATTTTGATGATCAAAGTAATACTAAAGTCTTTGTTTGTTTACAAAAAACAAACATGTTATACTTAAAGTGGGGTTCCACCCAAAAAACAAAAATACCTGGAAAAATTCTAAAAAAAAAACCCAAAAAAACATTTGGATATTTTTTTTTTTTTCACTTACCTCTAAATGCCTGTTGCTAGGTGGTCCCTCGTAGTCTGCCTGTTCCTTTGCCTGGGCTGGTGACATCACTTCCCCCTCGGCACAGGAAGGGCTCAGCTCTGCTCCCTCCCTCCTGTCAATCATCTGGGACCCATTACAGGTCCCAGGTGATTGAGTGGCCAATCATGGCGCGCGGCGCCGCTCGCGCATACGCAGTGGGTGCCAGGCTGTGAAGCCACAGCCCGGCGCCCACAGTTGAAATGCCGGCGCCGACGAGCGGAGGGGGGGGACGAGCGGGGCTTCGATCCCCCGCATCGCTGGACCCAGGGACAGGTAAGTGTCCAATTAAAAGTCAGCAGCTGCAGTATTTGTAGCTGCTGACTTTTAATTTTTTTTTTTTTGACGGCCCCCCTGGGTGGAACTCCTCTTTAACTGCTCTGTGCAGTGGTTTTGCACAGAGCAGCCCAGATCCTCCTCTTCTCGGGTCCCTCTCCCCTCCCTCCTGCTGAGTGCCCCCATAGCAAGCAGCTTGCTATGGGGGCACCTGACCCGAGCCGAGCCGCTGCTCTGTTTGTCCATTCCCGGCCCCCTCTCTCTCCTCATTGGCTCGCTGACTTTGATTGACAGCAGTGGGAGTCTTTGACACCCTGCTGCTGTCTCAGCTGATGAGGAGCGAGAGTCCCAGACAGCCGAGTCTCTGGTGCAACATTGCTGGATGGAGATGGGGATCAGGTAAGTATTAGGGAGGCTGAGCCCCCCCTTAATGCATAGCATGCATTAAGATAAAAACCACTTTAATGATGTTTTTGCCATGTGTATACATTCCATGCTTTAGTACATTTTGTGTGCACTTGGTTAGTAAGGTTGCTTTACATTCAACAGGCGCATCACCTTAGCTTTTTGATTCGTCATGTCAGATTTTTTGTATTCACATACACGTTTGCTATTAATTTCTATTGCTTTTAGTATTTTCATTCGTGGTTAGTTTTTTCCATTCTTGATTCCCACTAGGGGGTTTCATTTGTCACCTGGCAGCGTGGGAGAATTTTTCTTTATATATGTTAATGTTTTTAAAGTGGTTGTATACTCCTTTTTTAAATGAATATCTCCTAAACCTACGCGGTTTAGGAGATATTCACCCTGCATGCGCAGTGAAAGTCCGGCAAAGGTCTGGCGTATCGTGACGGAACTTGCTGGAACGGAGGACTCACAGCGTTGGAGCCGGGAACCCGGAAGAAAAGCTGAGGGGAAAATGTCAGCTCCCTCAGAGTTGACCGGGATGCAATGTGGAAGCTTTATTCTAAGGTAAGTATTTCATAATGAGCTAGTATGCGGTGCATACTAGCTGATTATGCCTTTGCCTTACAGGGTTTTTTTTTTTGTTTGCAGGTATACAACTGCTTTAAGTTTCACCAATGTTCCTCCTTTAACTTTGTTCCTCAAAACTGTACATAATAAAGAAGAATTCCATCTATGGTATATTTTTACATATGTAGTTGTGTAACACTGCATTGTTACTGTGAATGCAGATTTATATATAACCACAAGATGACAGTGTTTAGCATTTATGTTAGTCACAGCCTTTATACAGGTGTTCAGAGACTGCTAGGAGTTGTATGCTGGAAGCACATTTTTCTCCACAGTGAAGCAGAAACTGAACTACATAATCCAGGAGAAGGGGGACAGAAGCATATAAAAGAAAGGCCCAGGAAGACAGCGAGGAGTTGGAGAGAGATATTGCTTGGGGAAGGAGCGTTTAAGAGCTGTGTCGAGCTGTACAGGCCTGGACTACTGGATCAGGTTGGACCAGAAAGTGCATGGTAGCTGTAGAAGCAGGATCGAAGAGACTGTCTAGCTCAGTGGTTCTCAACCTCTAGTGCCGTGACCCCTTGATGAAATTTTCCAAGTTGCGGGGACCCCTAACAGTAAAATGATTTTCGTAGCGTAGGGTGTCAGCACCCAAGGCAAGACAAGTAATTTGCGCCCCTAACCCACGGACATTTAGCGCTCCCTGAGTCCCTTCTACTCATACAGTATTAAAACCCCTTCTGGCACATTTTAGGATGTACTCTCTCTTTGTTCTCCTTTATTTACCTTTTATCTCTCTCTATCCTAATTTCTCGTTTTTTGCCCCATCCCTCTCTCTAGCCATCTTTCTTGTTCTTTCTCTTATTCTTTCTCCCCCTTTTTCATATGTTCCTCCCCCTCTTTTCCTCTCCCTTCCATGTATTATCTATTTTTATTCCTTCTCTTACTTCTTGGTGGGGGGGTGGGGGGAATGGGATGAGTGGCAGTGCTGGCGGGGAGTTGGGATGTGTGGCAGTGCTGGTGGGGGGTGGGATAAGTGGCAGTTCTTTGTGGAGTTCTGATCAGCCAACTTAGGTGCTCTTGATCAAGGTCATCTGCTGATCTGAGAACTGTAGTGGGAACTTTTAATGGCAACTGTAATCGCAGGTAGTGTTACTCACTGTGTCTCCAGCTCTGTGGTGTCTCGCAGCAGTGACACCTATGCCAAAATCAGGAGATAGGGTCTCCTCCAGTCCCTCCCAATTCTCATTCCTCACCAGTCAGCTGACCTCTAGTCTCTGCCACCCACCCATGCTGTGAACTAAATGGGCGGCTGCGGGCTCCAGGAACAGCCCTGCTGGGTGGCCGCAAAAAGGCTGGGAGAGCGGTGCGGGTTTCAGGAACAGCCCAGGATTCGGTGACACCTGGCAAATCGTCATTCAACCCCCAAGGGGGTCCCCGCCTCCCAGGTTGAGAACCGCTGGTCTAGCTGAACACTTTGTGTAGAGCACTGCCTTGAGGAGACCTTACAACTACAGGAGTGCATGAGTTGCATTCACCACCGTCGCATTGGCAATTAAAGGGGGCCCCCCCATCGCTGAGCTACTGTGGCTCTCCTGGGTTGATACAGAAAGGCTGGTGAGAGGGTAGCTGACCCACACATCGTTACTATTGTTTCACCCTTGTTGCCAACCGGACCTGCAGCATTCTTTAACAGTGGACCCTTACCAGAGACAAATATACTACCACCCCTTTATTGCTTAAGCTGCCATTCCTTGGTTTCCACTGTGGTTACTGCAAGCAGGTCATTGCAATGAGTTAACCCCTCTGCTCCCTGCTAGACAGAGCCACGTCTCTGTAGCTGCATCCATTTATGTTCAAGCCATTTAGGGGGGAGTTTTGCCGCTTAAGTTCAACTTCATCCTTTAAAGGCTTTAAACATCTGTGATTGGACAAGGTGCAGAGCATGATGTCACCGTCTCGCCTCTCCATCTTGTGCAATCAGAGAATGCTTTTGTATTCTTTCAGAAAATGCAAAGCATTCTCCGAATGGTGCCTGTGCTGAGCAGCACATTTCTTGTGTTCACAGTGCATCAGGCCAGCTTCTCAGCATAGGGCCCAGAAGCACGTGGATTTCACTGGAGCAGCAGTGTCTACTTCAGTCATTTCCAGCCTCTAGGGCCCATGTATGGTTTATACCTAGTCACATTGGTTCAAACTGGGCCAATGTAATTATGTAAAAAATATACCATACTTGGGAATCTACCTTCACACCTCTGCGCTTTCTGGTGTGTTTAGCATTTAGCAGAAACGCACTACATTCCATTTAACATGGTTTCCTTTGGCTGTAGTTCACATCTGTGTGTTTTTTTACAGTGCTGCTTTTTTTTAAAAGGGTCAGGGACTTTTTTCTCGCAGCAGATTGCATTTTGCGTGTAATAGACTTCAGTGGAGTCACACCAAAAATGCAAGTGTTGCTTTTTGCGTTTTGTGTTTTTTGCCCTTTAACCACTTAAGGACGGAAGGATTTATCCCCTTTTTATTGCGATACGGCACTGCATTGCTTTAACTGACAATTGCGCAGTCGTGCAACGCTGTACCCAAACAATATGTATGCCCTTTTTTTCCCATAAGTAAAGCTTTCTTTTGGTGGTATTTGATCACCTGTGCGGTTTTTATTTTTTGAGCTATAAACAATTGTGGAAAAAAAGCAATATTTTTTACTGTTTGCTATGATAAATGTCCCAAACAAAATATAAAAAAACAAATTTATTCCTCAGTTTAAGCTGATATATATTCTTCTACATATTTTTGGTAAAAAAAATCACAATAAATGATTGGTTTCACAAGATATTGATTGGTTTGCGCAAAAGTTATAGCGTCTACAAAATAGGGAATAGATTTATAGCATTTTTATTATTATTATTTTTTTTTTTACTAGTAATGGCGCTGATTTGCGATTTTTAGCGGGACTGCGACATTGCGGTGGACAGATCTGACATTTTTGACACTTTTTTGCGAATCAGTGACATTATTACAGTAATCAGAGCTAAATATATGCACTGTTATTTTACATAGTAGTTACATAGTAGGCAAGGTTGAAAAAAGACACAAGTCCATTAAGTCCAACCTATGTGTGTGAAATTATGTCAGTATTACATTGTATATCCCTGTATGTTGTGGTCGTTCAGTTGCTTATTTAATTATTTTTGGGATTTATCGATGCTCCCTGCTGAAACCACCGCCTGTGGAAGAGAATTCCACATCCTTATCGATCTTATAGTAAAGAACCTCTACGCCGTTTAAGATTAAATCACTTTTCTTCTAATTTTAGTGTCTTATTAAATTCCCTTTCGCGGAAAAGTTTTATCCCTATTGTGGGGTCACCAGTACGGTATTTGTACATTGAAATCATATCCCCTCTGAAGCGTCTCTTCTCCAGAGAGAACAAGTTCAGTGCTCGTAACCTTTCCTCAGTCATAACTAATGTCCTCGGACCCATTATTAGTTTTGTTGCCCTTCTCTAGACTCTCCAGTTCCAGCACATCCTTCCTGTGGGCTGGTGCCCAGAACTGGGCAGAATACTCTAGGTGCGGCCGGACCGGAGTCAGAGTAGAGTGGGAGAGTTATCGTTTTTTCTCTGGAGTTGATCCCCTTTTTTTGTTTAAACTTTCTTTATTGTAGTCAGTCACAGCTTAACAAACACATTTCAATATATGCGTATTGGTGACAGATATTTTCTCAGTTCAACAGTAGCAATAAATTGCACATATATAGGTAACATAAATAATAAGTGGTAAGGAATAACAAAAGAAAGGAAGAAAAAGAGGGAGGGTAAATAGACTAGTGCTGTACTGAAACATCCGTTGAGACATTGAGAATGTGTGCTTTTAGTGGTACATATACAAGTTGTTTTAAAGCCTTAGAATCCACAAAGGTGGAGACTGGCTGTGGTCTCTACTAACTGTGGACCTTATAACCTGAGCCATGTTGGTGTCCTACGTCAAGGAAAAGTAAGTCGCTGCATCACGGGGCCGCCACCGCCCAGGGCCCCCACCGGCAGAGGGGGGCTCAAGGCCTCCGTCTGTCCTCCACCGGTGCGCCCCCCGAACCGCAGGCGTACCCCCGCCCCCACGACCCTCCCGGCCAGGAGAGCATCTTTACTTCACATCCATCTGGTAATAATGTAATAATTGCTAACATTTTGGTCATTCATCAAACAACTCTATTAATAACAGTTCTTATTAGAGTAGGGAGAAAAAGGAGGAAAAAAGAGAGGAGGGAAAGGGAAGAGGGTAAGAGGGGTAGGGAGGGGTGAACAGGATCCCACCTTGGTTCCGTGTATTTCTCCGAACATCCGCCCTGGACTTTCCGCCGCCAGGCAGCCACCTTGTCATGGCTAGGACACATATGTTTTGTATGCGGTCCACGTTTCGGTCTTTGGAAAAATTGTGGTAGTTACTATTTAGGATGGTCACGATGACTCAATGTGGGGTCTGCTAATTTTAATAAGGATATGTCCAGACTGGAGGACACGTGGGAAGTGTCGTGGAAGTGTTCTATCCACGTTGACCATATGGCTGTGTGTTTGTCTGTAGCGCCTTTGCCTTTTGCCACCCATTCCTCAGCTTCCCTTATCTCATTTACCCTGCGTATCCACTCCTCTTTGCTCGGTGTCTGCTCCTTCTTCCAAAAGATCGGCAGTAGACGCTTAGCAGCGTTTAGCAAGTGAGGTAGTGCTTTTTTTTTGTAGCGACTAACAGGTATGGGAGGGATATGCAGGAGGAAATGTTCCAGGGAGAGGGGGATCTCTATCCCAAGAATATCTTTAATCTGGTCTTTAATTGTCTGCCAGTATATTTTTATTCGTGGGCATTCCCACCACAGGTGCAAGAGGGTGCCTCGGCCTCCGCATCCTCGCCAGCATAGGCCTGAACTAGCTGGGTATATCCGTGCCATGTCAGAGGGGACTCTGTACCAACCACTGAGCTGGAGTGCGTGAGTTGGTATAAGTGTGTTAGCTGAGTTCCAGAGAACTCTTTCCCAAGGTCTCTCTCCCAGGCACGTACATAAGTAGGTTGGAGACCGAGGCCGAGGACCCCAGCAATTGATAAATTTCGGAAATCATGCGGGGGATCGGTTCCTCCGCTATAAACATCCCCTCAAAAGGTGTGAGCGTTGAGATATCTCTTATGGAGCTACCGTGCACTTCAAAGAAGTGGTGCAACTGTCTATACTTCCAGAAATTGAGCTGCGGTCTGCCAGGTCTGTTTCCCAGGGACTCAAAGGGCAGAATTTTCCCATTTCTCAGTAATTTACCACAGCTGGCATTCTTGTCGTCTACCCAGGCTCCAAAGAAGCCCGCGTGTTCCCCAGAGGAATCCACCCAGAGGCGTCAGCGGGGACACGGGGGGGCCAAGTTCAGCAGTCGGTTGACTCTGTCCCATGTGTTAAGCGTAGATATCGTTAATGGGGACGTAGATTCGGATAGTCCCCTGTGTTCCCGCGAAAGCCACGGGGCATAAGCCAGGTTTCTGCCTGCCATATATTTTTCCATGGTCACCCATAGTTTGGACTGTCCATGGAAATGCCAATTCAGAATCCTCTGCAGGGCAATGGCCTGGAAGTACTGCTGCAAGTCCGGGACTCCTAGACCACCATATTGTTTCGGGCGCCTCAACATCTTCATAGCTATTCGCGGTTTCCGTGAATTCCATATGAAGGTGGTGATCAAGTTAGACATTTGTTTAAAAAAAAGTTTTGGGTAGGGATATGGGGAGCATCTGCATATAGAACAGAATTCTAGGGAGAACGTTCATTTTTATTATGTTTGTCCTACCTATCCACGTGAAGGCTATTTTCGTCCATCGTGCTAAGTCTTGCCTGATTTCAGTCAAAAGTGTGGGATAATTTGTAGTATATAAAGTGTCAAAGCAGTCTGTCAATTGTATGCCTAGGTAGCGTAGGGAAGTGTTGGTCCATGTGAAGGGGAATGCAGCCTTTAAGCTATTTGTCATAGGAGTAGATAGGTTTATGGGTAGAATTTCTGATTTATTGTAATTAATCTTAAAGTTAGAAAGTGTTCCGAAATATTGGAGTTCCCGCATCAGGACCGGCAACAAGATCAGGGGATTAGTTAAGTGAAACAATACCTCATCTGCGTAAGCTGAGAGTTTGTGTTCCACAGCTCCTACAGTCAGGCCTTTGATATCGGTATTTGCTCTCACTCTTTGTAACAGTGGCTCCAAGGCCAGAGCGAAGAGGAGGGGGGAGAGTGGGCACCCCTGTCTCGTGCCGTTCCCGATCGGGAACCTGGTTGAGAAGACTCCATTAACCTTGACCTGTGCACTAGATTCTGAATAAAGGGCTAGTATCCAAGTTAACATATTTGGGCCCAGCCCCATTGAGATTAGCACTTCCCTGAGGAGTCAATGCGATCGAATGCCTTCTCGGCGTCAGTAGAAAGTATTAGATAATGAAGGGGAACCTCTCTAATTTTGGCCCAATGTATTAGTTGAATCGCTCGTACTGAGTTGTCTCGGGCTTCACGTCCCGCGATAAAACCGGTCTGGTCTAGGTGTATTATAAGGGGGATAAGGTGCTTCAGGCGGTTTGCTAGGATTTTCGCCAGAATATTTACATCCGTATTCAGGAGAGAAATGGGGCGGTAGCTCTGTGGGACAGTCGGGTCTTTGCCCTCTTTCAGTATAACCGATATGTGTGCTAAAAGAGCCTCAGGGGGAATACAACATCCCTTTGCTAGAGAATTAAAGTACTTACACATATGGTTCACAATTAACGGGGAGAATTTAGCATAGTAGGCTTTGGTGAACCCATCAGGGCCTGGGCTTTTCCCATTGGGTAACGATTTGATGGTGGACTCAAGTTCTGCGGTAGTGATAGGGGATTCTAAGTCAGCTAGTTGGTCTTCAGTCAGGGGAGGCAGTCCATTAATAGATAGGTAGTCACAGATTTTTGTCAGTCTGGTTTCCTTAGCATCTGAGGTTGTGTTCGCATCTAGGTTGTAGAGGTCGGCGTAATAGTCGCGGAACCCTGCCGCTATCTTGGAGGAGTGGAACGTCATATCACCCGTGGAGGTGCGGAGTTTGTGCACTTGTATTTGGGCTCGTTTTGTGTGTAGTGTTCTTGCCAACATGCGTCTGCACTTGTTACTATGTTCATAGTATCCAGAGACACAAAGAGGAGGGGAGCACCTTAAGTTCATCCAAAGTAGGTTTGGGGTATAGTCAGGCATTGAGTAACCGGCCTGTAATTGCCTGCCTGAATAATAGTACCCTTTATACCCCTAATTCATTGTTGATTGGAATGACAGTAAGTGATCAACAATCAAAAATGGCTGTTCTAGGGACCAAATTAACATATGTAAAGAAAGGGAAGGAGGGAAGAACCTCCAAAAGACAATCCACTCAAGAACATACGGGTATTTACCTAAATATGTTTATCGATTATCCCAATTAAAACAGTACATCTATCCAAAAACCATACGATAAAAATAGGACAAGAGTCCTACAAAGCACTGGTGGCCACCGATTCGATCCACATACATCAATCACTCATGCATCTGCATGAGTATAATCAAACTGTATAATCAAAGTTGATTCCTCATCTATGTGTGGGGATCCATGTCCCACCAGTGCATAGGTTAGACGCTTACGCGTTTCACTTGTTGCCAAGCTTCTTCAGAGCATTTTTTCAATCACCAGCACTTGCACTTTACTTAGTGAGGACCGAAGTGGCTACAATCAATCTACTCATAACCTTATTTAGGAAGTGGATGAATTTTAGATCAGACCCGGGTCTCCCTTACAATTTCTTATGTGTGCAGATGCATGAGTGATTGATGTATGTGGATCGAATCGGTGGCCACCAGTGCTTTGTAGGACTCTTGTCCTATTTTTATTGTATGGTTTTTGGATAGATGTACTGTTTTAATTGGGATAATCAATAAAGATATTTAGGTAAATACCCGTATGTTCTTGTATGTTCATAGTATCGGTGGGATAGATGCCGCAATTGCTTACGCGCCTGTCGTTCTAACAGCCGTGAGAATATATCTCTGAGTTCCATTAGTTCTCGTAGGGTTTCTGGGGCACCCCCTGCTTTGTGTTTAAGTTCCGCTTGCTGAAGTGCATTAAAAACTCTGTTGTAGTCTGCTAGTCGTTCTCTCTTCAGTCTAGTGCCTTGTGCAATAAGCTCGCCTCTTACTACGGCCTTGTGACATTCCCATATTGTACCCTCGCTCAAGTTTTTTAATGTATTTTTTCGAAAGTAGTTCTTTATCGTGTCTGAGATCTGAGTTTCCACTACGGGGTCATCTAATAAGTTTTCATTAAGACGCCAGTTCCACGTTCTGCGAGAGCCTGCTGGGATGATAAAGGTAGCCGCAGTCGGAGCGTGGTCTGAAATGGTAATATTTCCTATGGAAGAGCTTTGGAGGAGCTCTAGGGTTGGGCGATCAATATAGATCAAATCTATACGTGTATAGACGTTGTGTACCGCTGAATAGTAGCTGTAGTCCCTTTCTGAGGGGTGCAGGACCCGCCAGCTGTTGACTAAGCCCACTGTCTGGAGGGACTTTCGGAAGTGCCTAAGGAATGCATGTGAATGTGAAGGGCGGCTATGTGAAGTGTCCAGGGATGGGTCCGGGTTCACATTGAAGTCGCCCCCTAGGACTAGGGACCCCTCCCTGAACCCCTCTAGTTGCTCTATGACTGAGTCTAGGAAGGTCAATTGATTTGAGTTAGGGGAGTATATATTGGCGAAGGTATATTTAGTATCCGCAATGGTCCCCTTCAGGAAGACGTATCTTCCCAGGGGGTCAACCATGTTGTCTGTATGTTGAAAAAAGGTAAAAACCCCTCAAAAGATAGGTGGGACTTTGAAGGCAACGAAGTAATAAAAAACAATTTTATTGATACAAATATACAGGTAGAAAAAAAAAAAAACTGGTACAGTTCACATATAATAATATACAATGAATGATTAAAATATGAATATACTGATGTAGAATTAGAATGTATATTCGTGTAGTCTTCCAACTGGGCCTACGCGTTTCGGGACTACCTAAAGAGTCCCTTCATCAGGGACAGTTTGTAGGAAGAATCACACTACATAATGAGATATAAATGGAAGTAATTAGGAATCATATGTGTTAAACATGTTGCTGGTATCCTAGATCATTCTGTCTGATTAGACATCAAGAGAATTAACATTTAAAGAAAAAATAAAGAAATTACAAAACATACTTTATTTTTTCATTAAATGTTAATTCTCTTGATGTCTAATCAGACAGAATGATCTAGGATACTAGCAACATGTTTAACACATATGATTCCTAATTACTTCCATTTATATCTCATTATGTAGTGTGATTCTTCCTACAAACTGCCCCTGATGAAGGGACTCTTTAGGTAGTCCCGAAACGCGTAGGCCCAGTTGGAAGACTACACAATATACATTCGAATTCTACATCAGTATATTCATATTTTTATCATTCATTGTATATTATTTAATGTGAACTGTACCAGTTTTTTTTTTCTACCTGTATATTTGTATCAATAAAATAGTTTTTTATTACTTCGTTGCCTTCAAAGTCCCACCTATCTTTTGAGGGGTTTTTTCCTTTTTTCCTTATACTAGGGATGGTGGCAACCCATATGACTTACTTGGATGGTATCTTCTCTTTTTTCTGTATGTTGAAAGAGGCAGTTTTTGTGAATAGCTATTGCAGTGCCTCTGGACTTGTTGACCAGGGAGGTACTATGGTACCACTGACTATAAATGTGTGTCGGTAGTTTGGGTATAGAATGGTGAGTAAAGTGCCTTTCCTGCAGGAAGACTGTGCTTTTAATTTTTTTCAGTTTCTACCACAATTTACTCCGCTTACAGGGGGAGCAAAGACCGCGGACATTATAAGAAATTACCTTAACAGTTGTCATTGAAGAGTGGTGTTGTAGGTCGGCTTCGGTCCCGGCAGCGGAGTCCGGAGTGGGTATCGTCAGTCTGATAAATCCTGTTTGTGAAGGGGAGAGGGGAACAGAGACCAGGAAGGGAAAAGAGAGTAAGGAAGGAGAGTAAAGAGACGAGAGAAAGACAATCATTAACATCAGCATAAACATAGGCAACGTTTAAACTCAAGAAGAACCTAACAGTGGTTCTGAATAGGCGCAGACTGGGCCCAATGAGCCCCCCTTTCTCAGGGGGCCCATTCTGTCCAGACCTGACATCCCAAATGGGATTGGTACCCGTATGTGGGCGGCCTACTGGGGGGTCGTGGGCCAACATGAAGGAGGGAAGGAAGAAAGGGTCCGCTCCGCCCCACTTCATAGGAGCTTCTCTATGACCCTATGGATCGAGGGGGGAAGGGGCAAGGCAGGGGCTCAGGGGGTTGCATAATCTGGGATAAGTCCTGAGGAGGGTAGAACTAGTAAGTAAAGAGATCTGAAAGCAACCCCAAACCGTGTCTATCTGGGTTGCAGGGCGAAGCCTTGTCCATCGTTGTGCTATCAAAGTTCGCCATCGAAGCCAAGTCAGGGCGAGCACAGTAATGACCAGGTTAGGTGGGGAGCTTCAGATCTTCTGGTGATCTGGCAATAAGGGGTGCTTCCATAGTAGGGGATAAGGACAAAATTCGGGATCCAGGCATTACCATCAGTCTCTTAGTATAGAGGGGCCGGGAGAAGCATCCGATTCCTGCTGGTGGCGACTGCGTCTACGGCCTCGGCCTGGAGGCATCTGCATCCAGGGCTGGGGGAGTTCAATGTTTGGGAAGTTTGCCATCACAGGATCCCCGGAAAGTCAACTTTACCTAGGCCCATGGCAGAGAGAAAGTGAGGAAGGTCATCTCTGGTGCGTAATGTGGCTGAACGGCCATCTTTAGTAGCTTGTAAGTAGAAGGGAAAGCCCCAGCGGTACGTAAGGCCCGCTTCTTGGAGGGCCAGCAAAACAGGTTTTAGGGCTCGACGTTGCATGAGCGTGCATCTGGAGATGTCCTGAAAGAAACAGAGGTGGGCGCCATCGAAATCAAAGAAAGGCCTGTTGCGCATTTTTTGCATTATTCGCTCTTTGAGGGTGTATTTATGCAGCTTGCATATTATGTCTCTTGGGTTTTCAACATCTTGGGATGGCGGTCTCAGGGCCCGGTGGGCACGGTCAATCTCGACGGGCACTGTGTCCGGTAGTTCCAGGATCTCCCTAAATATGCCTTGCAAGGAGGGAATAATATCTCTGGGGGCTGTTGCTTCTGGCATACCTCGGATACGGATATTAGCCCTCCTGCTACGGTTCTCAAAATCGTCAAGTTGTGACAGCAATAAGTACAGCTTTTGATCTTGGGCTACACATCTCTGTTGTAGTGCTGACATGGTGGGAAGAGCCTCATCCAGCCTTTGCTCTAATGTTTCCACTCTTGTGCCCAGATGTGTGGTGTCCTCCTTGAGCTGTGCTATATCCTCTGTGAACACCTTTTCCACCCTTGCTGTGAATTTTTCCAGATCCTCTCTAGTGGGGAGGGACCAGATATGCCTCTTAATATCCCCATCCTCCATAAGATCAGCAATGTCCAATCCCCCCACCCTGGATACGGAGGATCCTGGGGAAGCCGGGGGTGCAGAGTCACTCACCGATCCGGGTGATGGTTGTGGGGATATAGCAGGTGGCGTGGGCTGCTTCTGTGTTGGCGCGTGCTGTTTCGCCGTTTTGCTGACCGGCGCCATCTTGGATTTTTCCTGGGCCTTGCCGCTGGTCCCGGAAAAATATTAATCAAGCTGTCCCTGCTGTGTGTTGTCCGTCCCGGAGTTGTGGGCCGTATTCCGCCGCCTCTGTGACATGTCCTGGGCCGTGTCAGGGCCCAGGATCGCAGGTATGCTGCTGGTGAAGTAGCGGCGGGAGCGGAGCATGGACCAAGCACGTCCTCACAGCTCCATGTCCAGGACATGCCCTTGATCCCCTTTTTAGTGCATGCCAATATTCTGTTTGCTTTGTTAGCAGCAGCTTGGCATTGCATGCTGTTGCTGAGCCTATCATTTACTAGGACCCCCCAGGTCCTTTTCCATCCTAGATTCCCCAGAGGTTCTCCCCCCAGTGTATATATTGCATTCATATTTTTGCCACCCAAATGCATTATTTTACATTTTTCCACATTAAACCTCATTTGCCATGTAGTTGCCCACCCCATTAATTTTTGCAGATCTTCTTGCAAGGTTTCCACATCCTGCAGAGAAGTAATTGCCCTGCTTAGCTTAGTATTGTCCACAAATACAGAGATTGACCTGTTTATCCCATCCTCCAGGTCATTTATGAATAAATTAAATAGGATTGGTCCCAGGACAGAACCCTGGGGGACCCCACTTTCCACCCCAGACCAATCCCAGAACTCCCCATTTATCACCACTCTCTGAACTCGCCCCTGTAGCCAGTTTTCAATCCATATACTCTCCCTATGGTCCATGCCAACGGACCTTACTTTGTACAGTAAATGCTAATGGGGAACTGTATCAAATGCTTTTGCAAAATCCAGATATACCACGTCTACGGGCCTTCCTTTTTCTAGATGGCAGCTCACCTCCTCATAGAAGGTTAATAGATTGGTTTTCCAAGAACGATTCTTCATGAATCCATGCTGATTACTGCTAATGATACCGTTTTCATTACTAAACTCTTGTATATAGTCCCTTATCATCCCCTCCAAGAGTTTGCATACAATTGATGTTAGGCTAACTGGTCTGTAATTCCCAGGGATGTATCTTGGCCCTTTTTTAAATACTGGTGCTACATTGGCTTTTCTCCAATCAGCTGTTACCATTCCAGTCAGTAGACTGTTAGTAAAAATTAGGAACAATGGTCTGGAAAATTACTTGGCTGAGTTCCTTAAGGACCCTCGGGTGCAAGCTATCTGGTCCCGGTGACTTATTAATGTTAAATTGTTCAAGTCTATTACTAATTATGTCCTCTGTTAGCCATGAGGGTGCTTTCTGTGACGTGTCATGAGGATAAACATTGCAGTTTTGGTTACTGAAGCCCCCCGATTCCCTCGTGAAGACTGAGGAGAAGAATAAATGTAATACCTTTGCCATCTTTTCATCCTTAGTAACCAGATTCCCTTCATCATTCTTTATGGGACCAATATGATCGTACCTCCCTTTCTTACTATTCATGTACTTAAGGAATTTCTTGGTATTTTTTTTACTCTCTTCCGCTATGTGCCTTTCATGTTCTATCTTAGCCACCCTGATTGCCCCCCTACATTTCTTGCTGCTTTCTTTGTAAAGTTGGAATGTTGATGATGATCCCTCAGCCTTGTATTTTTCGAAGACCTTCTTCTTTGCTTTTATATGCATTCGTACATTGGAGTTAAGCCATCCAGGACTTTTATTACCTCTTTTAAATTTATTTCCGTTGGGATGCACTGGCTAATATCCTTATTTAATATGCTCTTAAAGCATAAGCATTTTCCCTCCGTGTTCTTTGTTCCTAAGATTTTATCTTATTTAGAATCTTCTAGCAAGGATCGTAGTTTAGGGAGGTTGGCTCTTTTGAAATTCAGTGTCTTTGTATTCCACTTATGTTTCCTATTTGTGTGATTTATACTGAAACTAATTGACCTGTGATCGCTGTTTCCTAAGGTGCCCCGTATTTCCACATCCGTGATCAGCTCTGTATTGTTGGTAATCGGTAGGTCTAGTAAGGCTTTGTTTCTAGTTGGTGCATTTACCATCTGACCCATGAAATTGTCCTGCAAGACATTTAGGAACTGGCAAGCTTTAGATGAATGCGCGGTTCCTTCTACCCAGTCTGTCTGATTAAATGAAATCCCCCATTATAACGACACTTCCCATCCTTGCTGCTAATCCCAATTGTGATAGGAGGTCCGCCTCTGTTTCCTCCCTTTGTAGCTCTACCAATAAGGATTCTACCTCCTCATTGCTCCATTAGTTATGTTGTCTTTCACATTCACTTGTATATCATTTTTGATACACAGGCATAAACCTCCCCCTTTTTTACCCTCTCTATCCCTGCGATATAGGGAATACCCTTGAATGGTTGCAAGGCAATCATGAGAGCTGTTGAACCAAGTCTCTGAAATTCCTACCAAATCTAAATCCTCCTTGTACAACAGTAGCTCCAGTTCTCCCATCTTGTCTGCCAGACTCCTGGCAATGGTGAATGTAGTTTAGACCAGTCGCATACTATCTGTTTATTGGGATGTTCCAGCCCAGAACCAGCCTCCCTGACTCTTTCCCCTCTATCTTTCCTGTCACTCATCCACTCTTCTTTGTGGCCTGCTCCTCTTTATCTCCACCCACCTCTGTGCTGGCCCCTGCCAGCACCTGCTGGATACGATCCCAACTCTCCTTTAGTATGGAGGGACTTCTCAGTGTTGACAGTTGCTTCCCTAGATTCAGAACCTGAGCTTCCAGGGAAACAATGTGCTTACATATTGCAAAGCAGTATTCACCCTCGATTGGATGATCAAAGAATGCTTACATGCCGCAAGATGTACACCGAGTCACATCTCCACACCCACCAGGCATTGTACCTACTAATTTAATGGGGATTGGGGGTTATACTCTGTCCAAATTAACTAACTAACTAACTCCCTGACACTAATACCAAACAATACACAGGTACTCAACAATACAATACACAGGTACTCGCAACACACGTGCATTCGCAACACACGTGCACTCGCAGCACACGTGCATTCGCAGCCCATGTGCACTCACAGTCCACGTGCACTCACAGCACTCATGCACTCACAGTCCACGTGCACCGGCAGCCCACGTGCACTCACAGTCCACGTGCACTCAAAGCATTCGTGCACCCACAGCCCATGTGCACTCGCTGTCCATGTGCACTCACAGTCCATGTGCACTCACAGCACACATGCACTCACAGTCCACGTGTACTCACAGGCCACGTGCACTCACACACAGCACACAGGTACTCACAATACACCCACACTACTCAGATACTCACAATACACAGGTACTGACAATACACGCAATACTCAGGTACTCACAATACACAGGTACTCACAATACACACAATACTCAGGTACTCACAATACACACAACATTCAGGTACTCACAATACACACAATACTCAGGTACTCACAATACACACAACATTCAGGTACTCACAATACCACACACAATACTCAGGTACTCATACACGTACAATACTAAGCTACTCCACAATATTTAGATACTCGCAGTACTTAACAAACAGTTACTCCACAATACACATGTCCCCACTAGACACGGTCAGTCAGTTTTTTTATTTTTATGTTAATTGGTTATGACCGCTCTGCTCCTGTTCAAACGCCCTTGCAATCTGTCACTTGTAGGGCTTGCCAGTGTCTATGGCCTCCCCTGGTCAGCCTGCCTGTTACTGCTCTCACCGCTCCCCTGTCTGCCTGTTACTCACCCCCTCTGGACTGAGGCACACTTACCTGCTGCTTCTCCCGGTCAGACCTGTCTCCTCACGGTCCCCTCGGTATCCCGAGCTATAGGAATAGACCTTATTTTACTAATGACACTGGCAGGGAAGGGGTTAACATCAGGGGTGATCAAGGGGTTAAATGTGTTCCCTGCAGGTGTGTTCTAACTGTATGGGGGATAGCTTGCCTGGGGAAACACACAGATCCTAGCAGAAAGACACACAGAGCATAGCAGAAAGACAGGATCTGTGTGATCTCCCCTGTCAGAACGGAGATCTGCCTTGTTTACACAGGCAGATCCCTGTTCTGTCACCGTGGGGAACAATCGAGTCTGGCCCACCCGCTGATCAGCTCCCCCTCTGGCCAGTGGACACGCACACGCCTACAAAATAGAGTTCCCGAGCCGAAGTACAATGATGGCGATTTGTGGGAACAAGCAAACCTGCCCCAGTACAATGACGGCGGCTGGTCAGCAAGTGGTTAAAAACACTGTATATAGCTGGTTGCTAAGGATCGGGCTGGGAATACGGCTGCCACATCCTTAACACCCGATGAGTCATCAGCTGTCAGCGGGGGTTCCCTGCTGACAGATGAATGTAAAAAAAAAATCATGAAAAAAAAACGCATGGGGTTCCTCCCCCAAATCCTTTGGGTCTGGTATGGATTTGGAAGGCAACTCCAAGCCAAAATCAAATAAAAATAAACATAGAGGGGGTGCTTTGGGGCGGGGGGGTCTGAGCCCTCATGTTGAGTCCCCTCCCTTTTCTTACCTGCCAAGCTGCATACTTGGATAAGGACCTGGTATGTATTTGGGGGGGACCCCACAACGTTTTTTTCACAAATTTGTTTTGCCGGAAATTATTTTTTTTTAGATTCATCTATCAGCGGATGACTCAACAGTTGTAAAGGACGCGGTGGCCGGCTTCCCGGACCCACTTCTTAGCAACCAGCTATATACAATGTGTTTAAAGAGAAAAAAAAACCCAAAATGCAAGAAAACCACATGCAAAAATGCATCAAAAACGCAGGTATAAAAATGCAGTACAAAACGCGTCTGAAAAACGCATCAACCGCAACGGCCTAGATGTGAACCTAGACTAAGTTCATCTGACCTCTTTTGATATGTGTTATTCCTAAGACATTGCACCATTTTTGCTGCCCATCTCTGGACTTTTCACATTTCTTTTTGTAGGTGAGGTTTATCAGACACCGGACACCGTAATCTAAATGAGGTCTATAAAGCTCCATACAATGGAATCAGGACCTCATCTCTAAATGCGGAACACTGTTGACTCATGGATCAGTTTGAAAGACATTGTTCTGCAAAAGAGCAATGTCTCTCAATGTGTCTCTGTTTATAATACATGGTTATCCATCACCTAAAGTAGCTTCCATCTTGTCATCTCCTTTGGAGCTTTTCTTCAGCAAATCTAAATTAAGTCCTTAATGAAACTTAATGAAACTGTAATGTGGATTTTAGATACAAAGCACACAAATAACCTCCCTTGAAAGCTAACAGTCGCAACCCATTGTTGAAGGAATGACAACACGAACGCATAGGCCGTATAAATATTTATTCACATTACCTCCGGGATAAATGAGTTGACATTCAGCAATTAAATCTGCTCAGTAAAGTTTCAGTACTTAAAGGTTAAAGATTAGGCTTGCTCCCTCTTGTGCTATACTAAAAATGCATGCTGTTTCTTCTGACAGATGACGGAGGCTCGGCCATCTGTTGAGTAAAGACCCTTCCAGTTGGCTGTGATGTTTCTGACAAATGGTTATTTGTAGACGTCAGTTTGAAGGTTTGTTTGGTGTGCAAACCAGCCCGGAGCTGGAAGATGAAGAACTAGCATTAAAGAGAATCTGTTATGGAAGGAAACACCTATGGGAAAAGCCTAAGATGGAAGCTTTGAATGCCAGGCTGCATAGTAGTTCCGGGGCAGTGATGTCACTTGCAATTGAGATGAATAGGTTCAGCTTCACTGCCCTACAGCTAGTATGTGGTCCAGCTTTCAGAAACCTACAGCTTCCATCTGAGAATTCTTACACAATTTGCCTTGCAACAGATTCCCTTTTGAGTTATTTCTGCAGCAAACCTCTGCCCAAATTTTATTATGTATCAATGCTAATGCTCTTTTTGCAGAAGAACACTATTCCAATTAATTAATTTTTACGTGAGGAGCTAAAGGAATCAGAAACTATACCCAACAAACCCTTTATAGCAGATCTAAAGCCAATCACAAAAAATCTCATATATTCTTTGGCATGTTAACGTCATTTAAAAAGCTATTTTCAAGAGCTTTAAATGTGATCCTGTTATGAAGGCCCTTGTTCAAGAACTTCCTGTTATGGGCTGAGAACTGCCTACCAATTGTGCTTCTGTGTTGTTCCTCATCATACACACCCTTGATGGAAGTTACAAGCAGCCATATATCAAATTAGTATTGGAGCTTGGAGATATTCACTATGCGCACCACCTCCTTCAAATATAACAAGAGAATATATGCCCAAAGAGCAGAGAGTGGAGTTTTGAGGTGCAGAAAAATCAGAAATCAATTGTACAAGAAAATGTATTATTACATAAACAGTGTAAAACTACTTATACGGTTAGGGCAAAAAACAGCCCAATGGTCACAATACAAAAGAATGGATGCCTCTACATGTTTCACTACAAACGTGGCTTCTTCTGGAGCTTTTGTAGGACCTTTTTTTTAAAACATTACCACCTTTCAGAATGGTCATGGTTCCAGGTAATCCCCAAGACCCACCAAGAGGTTCAATGGGGAATGTCTGTGCCACAAAAGTGAGGTAAGAACAATTGCCCTACATTCACACCTGTTATCTCAAGAAGTTTAGCAAGTTGATCGATCAATATTCAAATCCTTTTCCATATGCAAACTTCATCTAGTGAAGGCAAATTTCAAGGTACTTGTGCCATCTGAGCACTTCCTTCTTTCAGTTTGCCACTGTTCCTTAGCTCAGTATCAAAAATGACACCGTATTAACCAGGGAAGATTAAAACCTGAATTGATCTATCGCAAGGGATTAACCCTTTTAAACAGGTATTAAGCCTCACTGGTAACAGAGTGAGTGGCCATAGCCAAACTGCATAGACATGGTCAACTGCTGTCACTATCAATAAATTGCTCCAAATCAATGATGTACAGCCGGCACTAGAGCAAGTGCATGTGGACAGTGACTGATAGAGAGGATGAAGGGGATCAGCAGAACTGGAAATGAAAAAACGGTGGAAAAAAAATTAAATGGAAAAAATATAGTACATGTCAATCAGTTAGGGATTACATCCAATTAGAGCGTAACTTAACTTGGTCAGAGCAAATAAACAGATGTACATCAATTCTGCAATTCAATTCTCACTCATCTTTTCTTTACTGCAAGATGTAATTTTTATGAAATATATTTTTATACATAGTTACATAGTCAATTTGAAGAAAGACACAAGTCCATCTAGTTCAACCAATAGAAAAAAGTAAGCAAATAGAAAACCTCCACATGCACAATCCTATACCCAAAGTTGCTTCAGCGGAAGGAAAAAATCCCCAATAAAGCATGATCCAATTTGCTACAGCGGGGGGGGGGGGGAGAATTACTTTCTGATCCCCCAGATGGTAATTGGATATTCCTTGGATCAACTATCTTTGCTGCAATTACCTATTCATGTTAAAATCCAGTTATATTTTATGTATCTGGGAATGCATTTAGCTCTTTTTTTAACCACTTCAGCCCCGGAAGAATTTACCCCCTTCCTCACCAGAGCACTTTTTGCGATTCGGCACTGCGTCGCTTTAACTGACAATTGCGCGGTCGTGCAACGTTGCACCCAAACAAAGTTGACGTACTTTTTTCCCCACAAATAGAGCTTTCTTTTGGTGGTATTTGATCACCTCTGCAGTTTTTATTTTTTGCGCTATAAAAAAAAAAAGAGCAACAATTTTTTTTTTACTTTTTGCTATAATAAATATCCCCCAAAAATATATGAAAAAAAAAATGTTTCCTTATTTTAGGCTGATATGTATTCTTCTACATATTGTTGGAAAAAAAACCACAATAAGCGTATATTGATTGGTTTGCGCAAAAGTTATAGCGTCTACAAAATAGGGGATAGTTTTATAGCATTTTTATTATTAATTCGATCAGTGCTATAAAAATACACTGATTACTGTGTAAATGACACTGGCAGGGAAGGGGTTAAACACTAGGGGGCGATCAAGGGGTTAAGTGTGTCCTAGGGAGTGATTCTAACTGTGGGGGGGATGGGCTACTACTCAGATGACAGCGATCACTGCTCCCGATGACAGGGAGCAGTGATCTCTGTCTTGTCACTAGGAAGAATGGGGAAATGCCTTGTTTAAATCCAGCAGACATCGCGGTCACGGAGCACGCAGTAGGCACGGGCCCACAATATAGCATCTTAAAAGGGAACGTACCTGTATGCCCATTTGCAGAGCCGTGCCATTGTGCCGACGTATATTGTCATGCGCTGGTCAGCATGTGGTTAAACAATCTACTAAAATGTTCTTGAGGATGCCCAATAGGAGGCACGAAACACGTTGGGCGGGACTTCCGGTTTCCTGTGACGCCACTCCCAGCTGCTGGATACGGCACTTCCAAGTTTTGCTTGTGAGCTATATTCTATGTACTGGATTGTTTTTAAGAGAGTGTAACAGTTTTAATGGCATGAGTTAATAAGAAAAAATAGTACACCATGTGTTGATGACCAAATACTTTCCTAAAATCAAGCGGTGGAGCTTCTGGAAACAGAAAGAGAAGTCTGGTGGAGCCCAGTGGAGTAAAGGAGAGATCCAGGAAAGATACCATTTCTAAAAGCTAATTTTTGACTCTTATGCTCAACACAGGGGGTCAAAGCTTTCTGGTGAGTGTGAAACACTTAAGTGTGCAAGGAGCACTTTAGAGCACAAGATCACTCTATGAATGAAGTTATGCACTGAACACGTGGTTGTGGAGGTGCCAGAAAGAATTTAGTAGACATGTGCAATTTGTTTCGTTCCGAATTCGTTTTTCGCCTAAATTTGACAAATTTGTTAATTCGGAAATATTCTAATTAACGAAAACCCATTTAACAAATTTTTCCGAAAACAAAACTTCAGAAATTCAGAAATTCAAAAATTCGAAAATCCTAAAATAAGAATGAAAATCTAAAAATTCAAAAGAACGAAAATCCAAAAATAAGAACGAAAATCTGAGAATTCACAAACCTGAAAATTCGAAAATCTAAAATAATAGCTAACTAATAATAACTGACCTTTAAATTATACGTATTGAAATTTCCTTTTTAATTTGGCTATTAGTGAACGTAACAAAATACGAATTTATCCGAAGTTAGGTATTATCCAAAATAACAAATGCTGCATCTAAACGAATGGAACGCAATGAATTAATAATAATAAATAATAATACTAATAATAAAAAGGTCTTATTATTATTATTATTTATTATTATTAATTCATTACGTTCCATCCGTTTAGAACGTATTAGTGAACGTATTCGTTACGTTCACTAATAGCCAAATTTGAAAGGAAATTCCAATACCTATAATTTAATAGTCAGTTATTATTACTTAGTTATTATTTCGGATTTTCGTTCTTTCAGATTTTTGGGTTTTCATTCTTATTTTCGGATTTTGGAATTTCCAAATTTTTAAATTTCAGATTTCCGAATTTACGATTTTCGGTCATAATGAATGACCCAAAAAATGAAAAGAAAAACAAAAATGAATGAAACGAAAACAAACAAATTTTTCGACAGTGCACATGTCTAGAAATTAGAGTGTATGATGTGTATGGACTAAGCACTTACCTTGGACTCACCTTGTTTTGTTTTGTTCATTTTTTATTCACATGTGTTGTTTTATGTACTGTATAGCACTGTGTGAATGAGTTTGGCATATATTAATTGTATCGGGGAGAACTTATGAACAGAAGCTTCAGTACGGTTCAGAAATAGTTATAGTAGCAAAGGTTTTTAGTATTTCAGAAAATCTACTGAGCTGGTCAGAACTAGTTGGAGGGAGTCTCTTCCACATTTTCACAGCCCTTACTGTGAAGAAGCCTTTCCGTATGTGGTGGTTAAATCTCTGCAATGACCTGAAAGTGAATAACACGACACCAAGTTCACTATATGGACCACTTATGTATTCATACATGGTGATCATATCCTCCCTTAATCTCCTCTGAAGAGAGAGAATAAATTCAGTTCTGCTGATCTTTCCTCATAGCTGAGCTCCTCCATGCCTCTTATAATTGCCCCAAGTGTCTCTCCCCGCGGCTATCTCTAGTAAAGTGGGGTGACTCTGGTACGCATTCACTTCCATGAAGCATATGTGCTGAAAACTCATTTTACATTTCTGGTTTGTTTTCATGTTGTAGACGTGACAAGCATGCAAGCAGAAGGGGTTGCAGAAACTGTAAAAAAGCTCCTAGTCTAACTTTTCAGTAATCTCAAAAGAAAATAAAAATAAAGGCCACTAAGACTCCAGGGATGTATGATGATGATATCCCAGGACCTATTGGCCAGGAAGGAGGAAGTAAATTGAAAAACAGCGAATAAACATAGTAAACTGCAAATAGACATATACAGTACGTTTCTACCTAATAACACAAAATAGGAAAATGAGGATATGTGATGCAGAAAGATGAGGTTGCACTGAGTAAATAGATACCAAACATGTCATAGGTATAGATACTTTTCTAACAGTCCCTCCAGCACTGGCATCTTCTCCTGTGTGCTGGTTTTCAGGCCTCTTCATTGGTCGGTGCGGGGTGGCATCACACCTGCGCATGCGTAGAAACTAGTCATCCCAGCACACAGGATAAGGCCAGACCCTGTAAGCTTGTAAGCTGAGCTGCGCATGCTGAGGGAAATCTTCTCAAATTTTAGTGAAAGTCACTTTGCATACAAAACTAGACATGTGCACTGCCGAAAAATTCCTTTGTCTTTTGTTTTTTTTTTTTAAATCTTTTTATTGGTGTATAAAACATAAAGCACATACAAACAAACACTACATAACAGTAGCCCGCCACAGCTTCCAGAATGACCCTCACAGGTTGGCTCGCGGTTACTTATATAACCAACAATATCACGACCTTTCCTTTGTTTTCATCTCATTAGTTTTTGTTTTGTTTTTATGTATTTTGGGTCATTCTTTATAAATCGCAATTCGTAAATTCGAAAATTCATAAATTTGAAAATCCGAAAATAAGAAAGAAAATCCGAAAATTCAAGATAATAACTAACTAACTAATAATAACTAACTATTTAATTATAGGTATCTAAAGTTACGAATTATCCAAAATAACGAATGCCGCATCTAAATAATTGGAACGGAACAAATTACTAATAAATAATAATAAAAATAAAACGTATTTATTATTATTACTGTTATTCATTATTATTAATATGTTACGTTCCATTCCTTTAGATGCGGCATTCGTTATTTTGGATAATTCGTATTCGTTAAGTTCACTAACAGCCAAATTTGAAAAGAAAATTCCAATACCTATAATGTAATAGTTAGTAATAGTTAAGTTATTATTAGTTAGATATTATTTCAGATTTTCGCATTTTCGGGTTGTTGGATTTTCGAATTTACAAATTTACAAATATTCTAATTTAGGAATATTCGGAAAAATTTGTTAAACAGGTTTTCGTTAATTCGGATATTTCAGAATTAACGAATTTGTCGAAATCCGTTAAAAAACTAATTTGGAACAAAACGAATTGCATATGTCTATGCAAAACCTGAAAAGTATTTTGCACATGATTGGATGAAGCAGGCCCTAAAGCTTTACCTCTTTCACTAAGATCTGGGGAAAAGTGAACATTCAATTTATCTTTAGTAAAGCAACCCCACTGTGTTTTTTGGATGCCCCCTCCATATGTCCCCTGACTGACACTCAAAGTTGCTCTGCATCATGAAAGCTGGACTTTTTTCCTGGTTCAGAACTAATCTGATACAAGTATTGGGAAAGTGTAACCTAACATGGGAATGAACTGGAATTGGACTTATCCATATTCCTTAAAGTGTATATAAAGCCAGTTTTTTATTTTAGTTTTGAACAGAAGAGTTAAAGCAGTATTAAACCCAACTTTTTACTTTTCCCAATATTGAAGCATTGAAGTGTCACTAAACCCATAACAGTAAAATCCATTTGTATATGCATTAAAGCATGCTTGTTATACTCATTGTGGAACCTAAGGGGTTAATCCTCCGAATTGTGTAAAAAGGAAGTTTGATCCTGTCTTCTCTGATTCTCCCCTTTGTTTACTGTCCCCAATACATCTGCTGATAGTACAGAGCCTTGGATGCAGTCTGCACATGCTCAGTTTGGTGTGTATTGCTAGAGATTCTTTTTCTTGGGAGGGTGCATGTGATCGGCACAGGGCCAATCAGCACTATCCAGACAGAAAGTCAGGGGCCATGCAGCCTCATAGGTCAGCCAGAGGAGAATGAAAACTCCTCCTACAAGCTTTAACCAGTGCTCGGACAGGCACTGATAGAGGTCACAATACTGCTAAATACTGCTGATGAGAAAAGGTATTTAGCAGTTTATATATACTGTATTTTCCGGCGTATAAAATGACCTTTTGCACTTAAAAAAACAGCCAAAAAGCGGGGGTCATCTTATCCGCCGGGTATCAAATGCAGCCGGCTGTATGTCAGCCCGCTGTATGTCAGCCCGCCAGATGTGCGGTAATACTTATGTAGCTTCGGCCACATACAGTATACACCGCTGAGCCTATCCCGGCGAACAATGTACTCTATTAATGAATACAGAGCCTGCTCAGATTGGAGAGAGAGGCATGGTGAGTATTTTGCAGCTCTCATTTGTTTTTGAAAATGAAGAAAGACAACAAAAAAATGTTTTTTTCTTTTTTCAATTATTAAAACTTTGTGACAAAAAGTGAGGTCTGCAAAATACTCACTATACCTCTCAGCAAATAGCTTGGGGTGTCTACTTTCCAAAATAGGGTCATTTGGGAGGGTTTTGTGCCACCTGGGCATTCCATGGCCTCCAAAACTGTGATAGGCAGTGAACGGCTACGCGGCTAGGCTCCCAAAAAGCCTCACACATCTGGTATCCCCGTACTCTGGAGAAGCAACAGAATGTATTTTGGGATGTAATTTCAGATATTCCCATGGCATGTTTGAGCAATATATCATTTAGTGACAACTTTGTGCAAAAAAAAAAAAAAAAAAAATTTGTCTTTTTCCCGCAACTTGTGTCACAATATAAAATATTCCATGGACTCGACATGCCTCTCAGCAAATAGCTTGGGGTGTCTACTTTCCAAAATGGGGTCATTTGGGGGGGTTTTGAACTGTCCTGGCATTTTATGCACAACATTTAGAAGCTTATGTCACACATCACCCACTCTTCTAACCACTTGAAGACAAAGCCCTTTCTGACACTTTTTGTTTACATGAAATTTTTATTTTTTTTTTTGCAAGAAAATTACTTTGAACCCCAAAACATTATATATTTTTTTTAAAGCAAATGCCCTTCAATGGCGGGTGTTTCATTTTTTTTTTTTCACACAGTATTTGCGCAGCAATTTTTCAAGCGCATTTTTTGGGGAAAAACACACTTTTTTAAAATTTAATGCACTAAAACACACTATATTGCCCAAATGTTTGATGACATAAAAAAGATGATCTTAGGCCGAGTACATGGATACCAAACATGACATGCTTTAAAATTGTGCACAAACGTGCAGTGTGCATTTTTAAAAGCCTTTAAAAGCCTTTATAGGTTACCACTTTAGATTTACAGAGGAGGTCTACCGCTAAAATTACTGCCCTCGATCTGACCTTCGCGGTGATACCTCACATGCATGGTGCAATTGCTGTTTACATTTGACGCCAGACCGACGCTTGCGTTCACTTTTTTGCGCGAGAGCGGGGGGGGGGCAGGGGTGCTTTTTTTTTTTTTTTTTTTTTTATTACTTCTTTGCTTTTTTATCTTATTTTTAAACTGTTCCTTTCATTTTTTTTTAAATCATTTTTATTGTTATCTCAGAGAATGTAAATATCCCCTATGATAGCAATATGTAGTGACAGGTACTCTTTTTTGAAAAAAATGGGGTCTATTAGACCCTAGATCTCTCCTCTGCCCTCAAAGCATCTGACCACACCAAGATCGGTGTGATAAAATGCTTTCCCAATTTCCCAATGGCGCTGTTTACATCCAGCGAAATCTAAGTCATGAAATGCTCGTAGCTTCTGGTTTCTTAGGCCATAGAGATGTTTGGAGCCATTCTGGTCTCTGATCAGCTCTATGGTCAGCTGGCTGAATCACCGGCTGCATTCTCAGGTTCCCTGTTGGGACAGGAGAGCCAGAGAAAAATATGGAAGACGGTGGGGGGGCGTTCCCTCCCACTGCTTGTAAAAGCAGTCTAGTGGCTAATTAGCCGCTAGGATTGCTTTTACATGAAAGCTGACCACTGGCTGAAAAGAATGATACCAAGATGATACCTAAACCTGCAGGCATCATTCTGGTATAACCACTCAAAGTCAAGCAACATACCAGTACGTTGCTGGTCCTTGTTGGGCTGAACAAAAAAAAGATATTGATCGGTGGGTATGCGCACCATTAGAATACCTCCCTTCATCCACCCACTTCTAATGATGGGCATACACGTACCGTTTATATATGCCGAAGCATGGGGGCATCCTCCCGCAAAAGGTAGGAGCAAATCGCTCCTCCACCCACTGCTCCCCCCACGCTTCGGCATATATGCTGAAGTATGTAACTGTGGTGGTGAAATCACCTCCGACAGCGCTGGAGTCATGGCTTTATGTATCGTGGGAGCAAACGCTGTTGCTGTCCAGATAAATAAATCCGCGCTGCAACTGAATGGCGTACCTGCTAAGCAAATGATGGTTAACAATAAAACAAAGTAACATTACAGTATAACAGTAAGATTTACTTTACCTGCAAAGCAAATACAAAAAATACATAGTAAAAAATAAAACATTTAACGCAACCTGTGCCTAAAATATATATATGCTGAAGCATGGGGGCATCCTCCCGCAAAAGGTAGGAGCAAATCGCTCCTCCACCCATTGCTGCCCCCACGCTTCGGCATATATGCTGAACTATGTAACTGTGGTGGTGAAATCACCTCCGACAGCGCTGGAGTCACGGTTTCATGTATCGTGGAAGCAAATGCTGTTGCTGTCAAGATAAATAAATCCGCTCTGCAGCTGAATGGCGTACCTGAAAACAAAAAAATGGTTAACAATAAAACACAGTAAAGTATAAAAAAATTGCATACCTATAAAGCAAACATGATAAAAACATAATAACAATAAAACATTGCAGAATAGAATACAGTAAAAAAGAGCAGAACAATAGAGAGAGAATAGAGAGAGAACAATAAAACGACAACTATTTTTGTTTTTTTAATTTTATATTTTTTTTGTGTTTTTTTAATTTTTTACTTTTTTATTTATTTATTTTTTTTTTTTACACTTTTTTTGGAACTTTAACTTTTGTAACTGGTACCAGGTTTGGGTCTCTCAAAATGCGATGGCATCTTGGGAGATCCTATGAAAATGTGTCCTAGTCTGTGCAGTGCTATACCCTACGCTAATACCCAACTAGTGTATGGTAGCGTTCAAAACATTCACCAATGCAAAGACCAGGATTGTCAGGACAGGAGGGACAATAATACTGGGAGTCACGCCTATATCCGCGCTTGCTGCAGACACGACATCTTTTTTGGGGGGCTCGTTGGGTAGGGGTACTCGGGAGGACATAAAGAAAATGCCTCTCATGCAGCCGGCTTACTGCATTTGGTTGGGAAAGGTGAGGTGGAGCACCGTCTGGAAACAGAAGGGCTCTGACGATCTCTTCCTGGAATTTAAGGAAGGATCCAGTCCATCCTGAAGCTCTGTATAGCACATAAGTGTTCATCAAAGCCAATTGAAATAAATAGACACTTTTTTGTACCAGCGTCTGGCGATACAGGCAACTAGGTACGGCGCCAACAACTGGTCGTTGAGGTCCACCCCTCCCATATTAAGGTTATATTCGTGGACACAGAGGGGTTTCTCCACAACACCAGTCGCTGTAGTAATTTGGACCGTCGTGTCTGCATGAAGGGAGGTAAGAACGAAAACATTCTTCTTATCCCTCCACTTCATAGCGAGCAAATTATTATACTTCAAGCAGGCTATCTCCCCCAGCCTAAGACGGGAATCTACAAGCCGCTGGGGAAAGCCCCGGCGATTAGGTCGCATGGTGCCACATGCTCCAATCTGATGATCAAAAATGTGACTAAAAAGTGGCACACTCGTGCAACAATTGTCCACGTACAAGTGGTACCCCTTTTCGAATAAGGGTGACACCAAGTCCCACACAATCTTGCCAGCGCTTCCTATGTAGTCAAGGCAGTTTATCGGCTCTACGTGACTATCTTTTCCCTCGTAAACCATAAAACTACATGTATAGCCTGTGGCCCTGTCACAGAGCTTATAAATCTTGACCCCGTATCTGGCACGCTTGCTGGGAAGGTACTGTTTGAATGACAAGTGGCCAGAAAACTTAATCAGGGACTCATCAACGCAGACAACTTGATGGGGAGTAAACAAGTCTGCAAAACGTTGGTTGAAGTGGTTTACGAGGGGCCGAATTTTGTAGAGCCGATCGTATCCAGGGTCTCCACGAGGACGGCAGAGTTCATTGTTGTTGAAGTGCATGAACCGCAAAATCTGCTCGTATCGTGCCCTGGCCATGGAAGCAGAGAACACGGGCATATGGTGAATTGGGTCAGTGGACCAATATGACCACAACTCACTCTTTTTAGTGCCCATGAGGAGGGAAAGTCCCAGAAAGATCTTAAATTCAGAAAACCGTAATTGGTTTCCAATCTCTGGCAAGGGAGGACTGGGGAATAGTGGCGATGCGTTGACCAGCGTACAAATTGCTTTGGTCCACAATAGATCTAAAGAGATCTTCGGTGAAAAACAGCAAATAAAAATCCAGTGACGTAAAATCAACTGTTTCCACCTGAATGCGGGGTTGGCCAGTGAAAGGGGGAAGTACGGGTGCTGCAGAAGTGGTGGGTACCCAATTTGGATTGGCGAGTGCAGCAAGAAGGGCACTATGGGCACGACAGGCCTATGTTCGTCTTGCAGGTGGCAGCGGGACACTACTTGTGCTTGCCACCTCGCCAGCTTGAACTGCACTTATGGGACTCGCCATGTCACCAAGTGTTACTGCAGTGCTGGATGTACGACCAGGGTGTACTAGGCCGCTGGTGCTTGCCAGTTCACCAGAAGGAATAGCGGCGCTAGTACTTCTCTGCTCCATACGAGGGACCTGCGGTTCTTGCACATCAAGGACAGAAGAAGAAGTTCAGGGTCTGGTACGCCTGACCTTGGCAGGGACCACAACTCCGTCGTCAGAGCTATCTGTCATGGAGCCGCTGTCGTCTACAGGATCGTATTCTGAGCCTGAATCTGACAGATGAGTGACTTCCTCTTCATTATCTGTCATGCTCAGAAACGTGTAGGCCTCTTCACTAGTCTACCTTCGATTTGCCATTTTGGGCTCTAAATTTAATGGTACACTAGTGAGACTCACAGGCAAAAAAAGCTCCTGACTGTTAGCGACTGTATCAAAATTCTACCAACAAAAACTGTTAGCGATCGCAGGGATCAGGCCTGACTCTGCGAACGCTGCAGTTATGTGTGTTTAGTGTTTTGTAAGTGACAGTGATCGATCGATACTGCACTTGGGTGGGCTGGGCTGGGCCAGGCCGAGGGGCAAAACGCAGGTGCTAGCAGGTATCTGGGCTGATCCCGCTAACACTGCATTTTTGGGAACCCTAAACTGCTGGGGATGCTAGTATACAGTAGATCTGATCGGATCAGATATTGTCCGTTCAGATACTATACCACTAAGGGAGGTGTATGCTGCGTGCGTGGGTGTTAGCTGTACTGGCACTAACCTGACGCTGCCTGGGGTGATGCAGACCCTATCTGACCCTAAAACTTAACTTATGTCACCACCGGGCAATTAGGGGGTTAAACCTTTATAAGGTAATAAACGGTGGGTGCCCTGAAACTTAAACAAACTAACTAACCAGCGTCACCCGTAACAGTTATACGGTGATCACTGGTGAAAGGGTTAACTAGGGGGCAATCAGGGGGTTAAAACCTTTATTAGGTAGTATATGGGGGTCCCTGTCGCTATAAAACGCTGACGGCGAACCTATATACTTACCTCCCTAACTAGCGTTACCTGTGACACTAATACAGCGATCAGAAAAACGATCGCTTAGTGATACTGGCGACGGGGGGTGATCAAGGGGTTAAAACTTTATTAGGGGGCGTTGGGGGGGTACCCTAGACCTAAAGGGTGGTACCCTAGACCTAAAGGGGGCTAACCCTAACTGCCCTACCACTTATAACTGTCACAAACTGACACCAATGCAAAAAAAAAACAATACTGCTATTGGTGTCACTGTGACAGGGGGTACGGGGGGGTGATCGGGGGGTGATGGGGGGTAAAAACGTGTGCCTGCGTGTTCTACTGTAAGTGTAGTGTTGGTGCAACTCACATTGATGTCTTCTCTCCTTTGCTCCCCTAACGAAGCCGACCGCCTAGGGCACCGGGGGGGGAGGCGCGATGCGCCCCCGCCCGCGGGAGGCAGATTACGTACCAGGTACGTGATTTTGCCTGCCCGTGCCATTCTGCCGCAGTATATCTGCGTTAGGCGGTCGGCAAGTGGTTAAACAAAGTTTGAGCCTACTCCTTATATACACAGCACACCTAATTCCGCGGTCTTTGTCTTTGATTGGGTCAGGGTTACAAGAGTTCAGGGCTGGATGACTCATCCAGGCAGCTCTCTGGTGGCCCCCACCATTTTTAGGATGTTGTAGAATATTCTAGAATATAGTGGGAGGAGGCTAGGAGGGACTGCCTTGAATATTTATGGCCCCTCATCCAATCCCCAGGAATGGGCCTGGCAGGGGACTGGAAAACCCATAGACATGGGCCATGTCAGCAGGACATTCGAATGGAAGATGGAGAAGCAGTGCTGAGGAGAGGTTGTCGGTGGACCCTGCCGGGGAGGGGTTTTACCTCGGGCTGAAGCTCGGGAAAGCTGGCCTGGAAGGACCCCACCACAGGAGGCAGATGGAGGGATACATGCTGGAGAGGCAGCGGGAGAGAGCAAGGAGAAAGTGAGTAGATCAGTATGGTGCAGGGACAAGACAAGGGGAGGGACTGTCAGCTGTAACAGTGCTCTTTCAAGTCTTAATTCATCTTCCCATGGGGAATCTCCATAGGTGTGTGTGTGTGCCAGTCGGGAGGACAGGGGGAAGTAAGCAGCCAGGTGAGCTGGTATTTTTTTTGCAGTGGTAGAACTGGGCTCAGTGTCTACAGGGAAGCAGAAGGCATTGCTCTTCACTTCACATGTGCTACCTTATCCAAAAAAGGGACGGGAAGTTCCTAGCCTGTAATGGGCTGTTGCTGAATTAACAAATACACTGTTAACCACTTCCCGCCCACCATATAGAAATATGACGTGCGCAAAGTGGTTTCATTATTCTGACTGGACGTCATATGACGTCCAGCAGGATAAGCTGCGGGGGCACGCAGCGTGGCCTCTGACATAGGCTCTTTACCATGAGATCAGCTGTGTCCAATCACAGCTGATCACAGTGTAAACAGGAAGAGCCGTATATCGGCTTTTAATCCACTCGCACCAACAGGCGCGAGTAGAGGAGAACCAATCGGCTGCTCTCCTGACAGGGGGTTCTGCGCTGATAATCAGTGCATTAATTATCAGTGCAGACCCATCGAGTATGCCCACTTCAGACCACCAGGAATGCCCACTTCAGACCACCAAGGATGCCCACTTCAGACCACCAGATGAGCCCACCAGGGATGCCAATCAGTGCTTATTAGTGCCCATTAGGATGGCACTCTGTGCCCATCAGTGATTGCCTGCCAGTGCCTCCTAAACAGTGCTGCCTATCAGTGCCATCTATCAGTGCCGCCCATCAGTGCCACCCATCAGTGCCACCTATGAGTGCCCATCAGTGCCGCCTATTAGTGCCCATCAGTGCTGCATATCAGTGCCCATCAGTGCTGCTTATCAGTGCCGCCTATCAGTGCCCATCAGTTCTGCATATAAGTGCCTCATCATCAGTGCCCATCAGTACCACCTCATCAGTGCCACCTCATCAGTTTCAATCAGTACTGCTTCATCAGTGCCCGTCAGTGCAGCCTCATCACTGCTTATCAATGAAGGAGAAAACTAACTTATTTACAAAGTTTTGTAACAGAAACGAAGAAAAACTTTTTTTTTTTAATTTTGCAAAAACTAAAAACCCCAGTGGTGATCAAATACCACCAAAAGAGAGCTCTATTTGTGGGGGAAAAATATAAAAAATTTTGTCTGGGCACAGTGTTGACCGCGCAATTGTCATTCAAAGTGTGACAGCACTGAAAGCTGAAAATTGGCCTAGGCAGGAAGGGGAGGAAGTGCCCTGTATTAAAGTAGTTAATTACTCTGGAGTGATCAGCAGGTGCTGTACATAGAGGAACAAGTGTGTGCAGGAGAAAGGAAGAAGAATATTCTTTGTAAATAGGGAGGAAGTTGGCCCTTGTTCTGTGTTCTGGACATTTTCAAGTTGGGCATCCCATAATTCCCATCTAAGGTATCATCCCCTAATAAAACAACAAAAACAAGCCAAGGACTGATTTTCTGTGTTTGAGAGAATTAAGTAAATGCTGTGTGACTGGCTGTGCAGCAGTAGGGACCCAGATATCAGTGACCCCTACAGGGGTGATGCTACACACAGATAACAAAAAAAATTGGTAGGGGTTTTAAAGTGGTATTAGGTATTAAACGCCACTTTTTTTAATGGGTTCCAGGTGGTTATGCCACAATGTGCTTGTATGAACTGCATTTTAACACATTATGGTAGACTTACCTGTGAAACAAAGCCCTCCGTCATTAGCCAGTGGCAACATGAATATCTTGTTAAAGGTGCAGTTTTAAGGTACTAACAAGGAATACATATTAAGGCTTTATGCACATTTTGAAGCTCCACCTCAGCCAATCAGAGGAAGCCTTGTACTCATTAAGAAAATGCAAAGCTTTCTGTGAATGGCTGAGCAGCCAGACTTGATTGTGTTGCGGGAACAGGACAGGAAGTCACTCTCTTACTGCCGGAAAACAGAGCTGTATACTGTTTTCAACTGATGCTACATACAGTTTATACAGTTATAGCAGGTACATCTGTTAGTGAAGGTAATGGTTTGCTTGCAATTTTTTTTAAATCAGGCAAAGTTTTATTGAGATGTCACAAATTTTTACAACAAGACATTAAATGTACATGTAGTTCACATCAGATATCATTTCAGCATACCAGTATTGTAGTTCACGCTATGGGAATGCTTTAAGCGCCCTTTAGAGCCGTATCTAGGGTCATGCACAACCGGGACACTAGGGCCAACACAAAGCGTAACAGTTCTTTCACTTTTAGTACAATCGCTCCTTCTAGTTCTTTAGCCCGCTGAGATCCCGGTCTCTCACTAATATAATATAATGGCAGACTACCAAATGCATCAAATGATTTTATCTAAATGTATTCAACCCCTCACCTCATCCCAATAATAATGGAAAAAATGAGAGAAAATTGCCCCAGGGATTTTATGGGTGGGTATGATTGGTATGAACTGACTAATGAATATTAGTTGTAAAAAATATATACTTTATTCAAAAACTGCACAGAATATTAAGTTAAAAACAACGAATAACTCATACAGATCTTTCACTAACATCATGTTGCTGTGGGTTCTAATAACAGAAGCACATACAGGCATGATATATTAAAGACCCAACATGTTTCGGAATATTATAAGTATAATTCCTTCTTCAGGGTTTTCCTGTGAAGATATACTGTATGATCTAAAAAGGATGCATGAATAAGACATACCAATCATTATTACAGACATAAGTCAACTGTATTGTGATAGAATGATAGTGAGAATAAAGAGCAAAGGTTTGGGAGAAAGGAACAAAAAAGAGAAAACAATTAATTTGTAGTAAAAAAAGTAAAAAAAAGCTTACTAGTGCACGCAGCTGTAATCGTATCTTAGACCAATGTTATATGGTAATTTAGCATGTGATACTTCCAGCTCCGATCTCCATAACGTCAGTTTAAAATTGCCTCTTTGAAGGAGGTTGCAATATATAAATATATGCATCCAACGTAGGATGTTGGAGCATGTGTAAGATTACTTCAGTGTGTTTAGATGAATAACAGCATCACGTTATATACACATCGGGCATGTCAGGCCAGCGGAGTCCACAAGGAGCAGCACAAAGCGAAGAGAGGGGGTGCGGGTCCCTGGATGTGAATACACAGTATAAAAATGTAATATGAGTTTATCTATAGGATCAAATTATGCTGTAAAATTATGCTGTATATCATTGATATAACGTGATGCTGTTATTCATCTAAACACAGTGAAGTAATCTTACACATGCCCCAACATCCTACGCTGGATGCCTATATTTATATATTGTCCATCCTTCAAAGAGGCAATTTTAAACTAGCGTTTTGGAGATCGGAGCTGGAAGTATCACTTGCTAAATTACCATTTAGCATTGGTCTAAGATACGATTACAGCTGCATGCACTAGTAAGCTTTTTTTACTTTTTTTACTACGAATTAATTGTTTTCTCTTTTTTGTTTCTTTTCTCCCAAACCCTTGATCTTTATTCTCACTATCATTCTATCACAATACAATTGACTTTCTTCTAGATAGGCCCTCAGACAGCCTAGCAGCCAGATGTGCCCGGGATATACCCAGACAGCCATCCAGGTGGCACAGAACATAGCTCACCTGACTCCACCTGAATATACAGGCTCTCCCAGCAGGCCAAGGGATTCAAGAAAACCCCTGCTCATTGGCTGAGATACCCCATATACCCATAACCTGATCTTGCATTGCCCTTCTCGTATCTAGTACCACCAAGTACCCAGCCACCTAGAGGTAGAAGAGAAAAGTGCAACAAGGCCAAACTTAGAGAGAAATCAATAGATGTTTAACAATCAACCAGGATAATTATTCCTGGCAAGTAAATTTGTGAGGAGCAACCCTGCCTAAACTCCAGGGTGCTACATAAACATATCCATTTTTGTGATAAATTTCACAATAATAACTTGTCCATTACTAAATCAGCTGGGGCCAAACCAGGAGAAGCCAACCAACTACCCCATGCCTTCTCAAATTTGAAAAAGCTGCCCCTTGCCGATATATCAGCTTTTCTAACCTCAATGTTGTGCCCATCTGTACAAGCCACATTTGAGGCGAAGGAGGAGTACTGGAAGTCCAATGAAGTAAAATGAGCCTGAAACAATGCTCTGGATGCGTCTCTTTAACATATCTATCTGGTATTACAGCATCAAGCAAACTTAGTATACAGTGTTTAGGATCCATGTGTATGGAGATCTGAAATGCAGAGTTCACCGTAGTAACCACAGTACTCCAGTAGCGATGAAGCTTCGGGCACCTACATAGCAAGTGTATTAAGTCCCCTACATCCCTGTTACATCTAGCACATATGGGATCAGGGCGTACGCCCATGCAATGTAGCTTGAGTGGGGTATGGTGGACTCTCAATAGAATGTATAATTGTGACAGTCTCTGTGAGATGTTTAGAAAACACCCCCGCACTGCCCCCAGAGCCTCCTCCCATTGGTCTCCCGGGATATCGCCTATGTTCCTCTTCCACCTTTCACATGCAGAGCTAGGGAATTTCTCCAGATATACCTCCAGGAGCATAGCATAGCAGTTGGAGATAAAGCCCTTGGTAGAATGAGGCTGCTGCATAATTCCAAAGATCAGGGTCGGTGACATCTCAGAGGCCCCCAGAGACCGCTGAGCATTCACTGCGTGTTTCAATTGCAAATAATAAAAAAACATATTAGAGGGAATGTCATATCTAGACTACAATTGTGCAAAGGAGATTAAATGACCATTAGTCTTGATATATTTGATATGCGTCACCCCATACCCTCGCCACCTAGCCGCATGCTGTAACTTGGCCAATTTGGGGTAGGTTTGGTTATCCCAAATAGGACTGTACCCTGTGTAACACATAACCTTTTGTAGTTGTTTAGCTTTCTCCCATATTTTATGTATAAGCCTGTAAGTCGGATACTGTTTATTTGGTTTGGAAAAACGCTGCGCCACTAGACCCTCAGCTAAGGTATCGGTCTCACTAAACTGCAACATTACAGACAGTGTGGAGTCATGAGTTCCATCCTCAGAGGCTGTCGTCCTCGCTAGGCCTCCCACCCAAGTGTTGAAGTTGAGACGCAATGTAATAGAGCCAGGGGTTCGGAAGAGCCAGCCCTCCCCTATCAATTGGCTTCTGCAGTTATTCTAGTTTAATTCTAGCATTACCTTCTTTTCATAACAGGGACCGGAAAATAGTGTTGACCACACAGAACATTTTTAGCAGGATAGTTATGCAGATGGTAGAGAAGTTGGGGCATCAAAATCATTTTGACCAGATTGGCCCTCCCTGCCACAGAGAGCCATACCTTGGTCCAGAGTTTAACCTTGTCATTGGACATACATACTACAGCTTGGGTCAGTACCCTTTGGTCCACTGCAGATCAGCAGAAGGGGCTTTGAGCAGATATAAATTTCTACAGAACTCTACAATCAAGAGTATACGTAAGCCCCTTGTTCATTGGCCCTAATTTGTGCCACTAGCAGCTCTATTGCTAAGGCAAACAACAATGGTGAGAGGGGGCAGCCCTGCCTGGTACCCCTCCCTAACTCAAATGGGATGGGTAGTTTGCCTCCTTCCCTTATACTGGCCTGGAAATAGTACAAAAGGCAGACCCATGATATAAAAACAGAACCAAACCAAAAATCTTCTAACACGGCCCACAAGTACCCCCATTCAACACTTAAAATGCTATGTTGGCGTCTAACACCAACAAAGCCCTTCCACCCACATTATCTGCTGGGGTTTGCATGTTGACAAACAACCTTCTAAGATTAATAGCAGTAGATTTGTTGGGCATGAACCCCGCCTGGTCAGTATGAATTATGTCAGCAATGACAGTGTTTAGCCTCCTGGAACCTTAGCCAATATTTTAATGTCCGATTGAAGGAGAGATATAGGCCAATAGGAGGTGGGTTCTGTGGCAATCTTATCTGGTTTCAATAATAAGATAATGCTGGCCCTTGACATTGATAAAGATCATTTTTGTCTAGACCGAGCCTTATTGTTTACCTTGAGCAACAGAGGCAGCAGAAGTTCAGAATACATTTGGTACACTTCCATGGGTAGCCCATCATCCCCTGGGGCTTTGGAGTTAGGGAACATTCCAACCTCCTCCTGTAGCTTTTCTTGTGTAAAAGGGGCCTGTAGACGTATCCTCTGAGAATCTGACAAATGTGTTAGTATAACAGATTGTAAATTGCTTGCTATTTTAAAGTGACAGAAAGCTGGAGTTCAGCTGTAATGTGAGTAACATATTTGACATTTTTCTCTGGCCACAGTTTCTAGTTAACTACTTCCTGACCATGCTATAGCCAAAACACAGCTACAGCGCGGTAATCCAGATCTGGGAGGGTGTCTATCAGAGGCGTATCTAGTGAAAATGGCGCCTATGGCAAGACCTGAAACTGCGCCCCTGTCCAGCACCCAAAAATTCGGTAACATCAGCACCCATAAATACAGTAACATCAGCACCCATAAATACAGTAACATCAGCACCCATAAATACAGTAACATCAGCACCCATAAATGCGGCCTTACCAGCACTCAAAAATGCAGTGCCATCGCCTCTGACACTGTACAGAGGTAGAAAGGGAGTAGAATCACCAGCGACCGGGTGCTCTGGGCTGCCTAGTTTGCCTAGTGGTAGCGCCGGCCCAGTCTGCTTGGCACACACGCAGAATCGCCCATGATGACTTTAAGACCCCTTTCACACTGGAGGCATTTTTCAGGTGCTACAGCGCTAAAAATAGCGCCAGCATAGCGCCTGAAAAAAGCCTCAGCTACAAACCCAGTGTGAAAGCCTGAGTGCTTTCACACTGAGGGCGCTGCGCTGGCAGGATGTCACAAAAAGTCCTGCCAGCAGCTTCTTTGCAGCGGTGGAGGAGCGGTGAATACACCTCTCCTCCACCGCTCCTGCCCATTGAAAACAATGGGGCAGTGCTGCCATACCGCCGGCAAAGCTCTGCTGCAGCGGCATTTTGTGGATTTAACCCTTTTTTTGCCCGCTAGCGGGGGTTAAACCGCCCCCGCTAGCAGCCGAATAGCGCTGCTAAAACAACGGTAAAGCGGCGCTACAATAGCGCTGCTTTACCGCTGACGCCCGGGGCGGCTCAGTGTGAAAGGGGTCTAAGTCATCATCATGTGCGTGTGTGTGTGTGTGTATGCCAGGCCCAAGCAGAAGCAAGTAGCCAATCAAATATAGTGCTCAATATGGATTAAATAAATATGCTTAGCCATTGATATCATAAATAAAGTGTAATAAAGTGATTTGTGCAAAAGCAGGTACTACTAACACAAATCACTTTTTTACACTTTATGATATCTATGGCTAAGCATATTTATTTAATCCAAATTGTTTGAGCACTATATTTGATTGCTTGCTTTGAAGTTGGTGCTGGTTACTGGTACACATGCACAAGATGATCAATATCATGGTGACAGGTGCTGTACAGTACTAGTACCTGCTGCTGCTGCCTGGGGGGGGTTCAATTGGTTTTCTACTCTGATGTCTCTTTCTTCTCCTGGTCGCCAGCCTCCATGTTCCCCTATAGACAGGCCCAGATTAAGAGCATCATGGGCCTGGTGCTAAGGATGTTGGTGGGCCTTTTTATGAAAATAAATAAAATGAAAACGCAAACAATTTTTTGTTAAATTTAAATTAAAGAGAGAGAGGGGGGTGAGAGAGAGAGAGAGAGAGAGAGAGGGAGAGAGAGAGAGAGAGAAAAAGGGGAACAGAGAGAGGGTGAAAGAGAGAGAGGGTGGTAGGGGGTGAAGGGGGTGAGTGAGAGAACAGGGTGAAAGAGAGGGGATGAGAGAGAGAGGGGGGTGGGAGTGAGGGGGTGAGTGTGTGGGGGGAACAGCATAGTACATTACACGGGGGGGGGGGGTATAGCACAGTACATCACATGGTTGGCACAACACATTACATGGTGGATACATGGATACAGCACATTTAATGGTGGGCACAGCACATTACGCGGTTGGCACTGCCCAATACAGCACATTACAAGGTAGGCACAGTACATTATATGGTGGGCACAGCACATGACATGGTTGGTACTGCACAACACAACACATTGCATGGTGGGCACAGCACATGCACACAGTGGGCACAGGACCTTATATGGTGGGCACAGCACATGACATGGCAGGCACAGCTGAGCACATTACATGGTGGGCACTGGACATTACAAGTGGGCACTGCACAGAACATTATATGGTGGGCACAACACATTATATAGTGGGTACTGCACATAGCATGGTGGGCACTGCACAGCACATGACAAGGTGGTCACTGCATGACACAGCACAGCACATTACATTGTGAGCACAGCACATTAAATGGTGGACACTGCTTATGACATGATGAGCCCTGCACACCACATTCCATTGTGGGTACTGCACGGCACATGCCATGGTAGACAATGTACAGCACATTACATGGTGAGTACAGCATATTACATGGTAGGCACTGCATGGTGCAGCACATGACATGGTGGGCACAACACAGCACATGACATGGTGAGCACTGCACAGCAATTTACATGATGGGCACTGCACATGACATGGTGGGCACTGCATGACACAGCACATTACATGGTGGGTACAGCGCATTACATGGTGGGCACTGCATGGCACAGCACATGACGTGGTGGGCACAGCGCATTACATGGTGGGCACTGAATGGCACATAAGATTACATGGTGGGCACAACACATTACATGGTGGGCACTGCATGGCATAGCACGTTTCATGGTGGGAAATGCAACTGCACATTACATGTTAGGAACTGCACATGACATGGTGGGCACTGTTGAACAGCACAGCACATTACACAGTGGGCACAACACACTACATGCTGGGCACAACACATGGCAGGGTGGGCACAGCATAGCACATGACATGGTGGGAAGTGCACATGACATGGTGGGCGCTGCACATTACACGGTGGGCACTGCACATTACACGGTGGGCACTGCACATTACATGGTGGGATCACTGTATGGCACAGCACATGACATGGTGGACACTGCAAATTACATAGCGGGCATTGCAAGGCACAGCCATGACATGGTGGGCATTGCACATGACATGGTTGGCACTGGATGGCACATCACATGACATGGTGGGCACTGCACATTACATGGTGGGCAATGCAAGGCACAGCACATGACATGGTGGGCACTGCAAGGCACAGCATGACATAGTGGGCACTGAACATCACATGAAGGGCAATGCAATGCACAGCACATGACATGGTCAGCACAGCGCATTACATGGTGGGCACTGCAATGTACAGCAAATGACATACTGGACACAGCACATTACATGGGGGGCACTGCAAGGCACATGACATGACATGACATGGTGGGCACAGCACATTACATGGGGGGCACTGCAAGGCACATGACATGACATGGTGGGCACAGCACATTACATGGGGGGCACTGCAAGGCACATGACATGACATGACATGGTGGGCACAGCACATTACATGGGGGGCACTGCAAGGCACATGACATGACATGACATGACATGGTGGGCACAGCACATTACATGGGGGGCACTGCAAGGCACATGACATGACATGGTGGGCACAGCACATTACATGGGGGGCACTGCAAGGCACATGACATGACATGGTGGGCACAGCACATTACATGGGGGCACTGCAAGGCACATGACATGGTGGGCACAGCACTTTACATAGTGGGCACTGCAATGCACATGACAGGACATGGTGGGCACAGCACATTACATGGGGGCACTGCAAGGCACATGACATGGTGGGCACAGCACATTACATGGGGGCACTGCAAGGCACATGACATGGTAGGCACAGCACATTACATGGGGGCACTGCAAGGCACATGACATGACATGGTGGGCACAGCACATTACATGGGGGCACTGCAAGGCACATGACATGACATGGTGGGCACAGCACATTACATGGGGGCACTGCAAGGCACATGACATGACATGGTGGGCACAGCACATTACATAGTGGGCACTGCAAGGCACATGACATGACATGGTGGGCACAGCACATTACATAGTGGGCACTGCAAGGCACATGACATGGTGGGCACTGGGCACAAGAGAGCACATTACATGGGGGAAACAGCAGTCTGTCCCCTAGCACAATAATTACACAACATCCCCCTAACAAATGTACTGACCTTATCATAACAGTATGGGAGATGTCCTTCCTCCCGGGCTCCTGCTGGTTAGGACATCAGCGCCCCTCCCCCAGACATGGAGGATCTGTGTGAGTGAACAGATCCTGTGATAGGGGTCAGGCATCGGCAGAGACAGGACTTGGCTGCACTGACTTGTCTCCTCCATGTGTGCACAGAGGGCTCCTCTTCCTTCAGGAAGGCACACAGGAATTGACAAGCCACTTCCATGGGCCTATATTGAGGGAGGGGCCTGGAGCTGTAGCTCCACCAGCCCCTATGTTAATCCGGCCCTGGGCGGAGCATTAGGCTCCGCCTCCGCCAGTTACTCTATCTCTGCGTAGATGACCCAGGGGCGGTCACTCTGGCCAGACCAACTCATCGGCCGTCAGGGGGGGCGCCTGTCACTGGCTTCCCTCCTGGCCTCCTCACTTGCTAATTTGCTGTGCCGGCGCTGCGCTCCAGCAGGCCGGTCGTGGCGCCGGGGACAAGAGTATAGCGGGAGGCGGCCGCGAGAGGACGGGTAGTGGGACTTTATTTTTTGTGCTTTTTTGCCGCCCCCCCCCCCTATGGCGCCCATGGCACATGCCATGGCTGCCATACCCTAGATACGCCTCTGGTGTCTATGGACGTCCTCCCAGAACCCTGCCTTCCATGTGCCTCTTGGGGTGCACGCATTCAGATCATGTTAAATCGCCAATCACAGCTGCCCTTTACCATGTGATCAGCTGTGTCCAATCACAGCCAATCACATGTAAACAGACTTGCCAGTTATTGGCTGTCCTTTCCTCATGTGTGTCTGTGTGAGGAAAGGATTTCTGTTAATTGGCAAGCCTGTTAGCACATTGTTTACAGTGATAATCAGGGCCTATCAGTCCTCATCAGCACAGCCTATCATTACTCATCAGTGCCCTCTTTCAGTGCAGATTAGTGTCAACTATCAGTGCCTCCTCATCAGTGCCCACCAGTGCTGCCTATCAGTTCCACCTATCAGTGCCGCCTCATCAGTGCCCATCAGTGCAGCCTCATTAACGCACATTGGTGAAGGAGAAAAAATACTTATTTGAAAAATTTTATAGCAGAAGCTAGGAAACTTGTTTGTTTAGCAAAAAAAAAAAAGTCAAAAAACCCAGTGATGATTAAAGCTCTATTTGTGTAAAAAAAATGATAAAAAATTGATAAAAAATGTCATATGGGTACAGTGTTGCATGACCAGGCAATTGTCATTCAAAATGCGACATCACTGAAAGCTGAAAATTGTCCTGGGCAGGAAGGGGGTGAAAGTGCCCATTATTGAAGTGCTTAAAGTTTCCAAGCAGGTGGCAGTTCTATGTGGAGAAGCAGGTTTAGGGACAGATGGATGAAATTCTTCAGCTGTCACCTAAGAATAAACTTGCTGCCAAGTTTTTGCATTACTTCACCTATTGTCTTTTTTAAAAGATAACCTTGCCCAAAATCAATATTTTTTTGCTTAGTTTTGACGGCTTGTTTAAATTTGTTTGGGCTCCGGTGGCCCACCCAACTATATATTCCCATGCCACTGACATCTATAGTCTTCAATTCACACAGGCGTATACTTTAGTCATGCTTCCTGGCTAGATTATCCATTGCATCTAATATCCTCTGATTTACCAAATGATCGTGAAATCCATCTGCAAGATGGAGACGCTTTCAACATGGCCTTGTTGGAGTAAGTGGACAATGAGGCTTCTGTATTTTGACAGTCTAAGATAAAAGAACATTACAAAAAGATAGAACTCAGTTATTAGTTTTAGATTGATTTGGCCTTCAAATGGATTTTCAGCTTTAGTTAAAAGAATGGGAAACCCTTTTTAAATGAACATACATACTACAGCTTGGGTCAGTACCCTTTGGTCCACTGCAGATCAGCAGAAGGGGCTTTGAGCAGATCTGAATCTCTACAGAACTCTACAATCAAGAGTATATGTAAGCCCCTTGTGTTACCAATGGTAGCCATGGGCTTTTGATGGCCACAAAGTTCCAGAATATATCTCTTCCCAGGATCTCCCACCTCCAAATTATGACTCCTACATTTTTCCCTCTAGTCAATGTTGACACTAGAATACAAAGGAATACAAAAGTCAGATGAATAGTCTGTTACAAACAATCAGAGATACGTCAAAGGCTATAGGGCCCTGTCAAAAGCTGAAACAGGCTGGAGTCAAAACTACAATAACAGTCACAGCAAATGAACAACAGAGTAGAACAAAGGACTGTTCGGGAACATGTCTGTGGAGAATTTGTAGCTGCTGACTGTTTATGTGTAAATTTTGGTGCTGTCGCGTGCCTATGACAGCTGAGCAATTTTGGATTGTTGTAATATCTGGAACACAAAAATCATAGCTCCCAATTGTCCCTTATTTTGAGGAACTGTCCCCCTACTGGAACCAAATGTATCTGTCCCATTTTCCTTCTCAATTTTCTATTTTTATGCTCCGGAACTATCAAGGCTGCTGTTAGGAACCACAGGGCCCCATGCAGACAACCTGACATGGGGCCCCATACAGACAACCTGACACGGAGCCCCTTACAGACAACCTGACATGGGGTCCCATACAGCCAATGCTTCAGTTATGAATGAGCACAGTGAGTAATCGGTAAGGCTCATTCATAAAAGGAAGGGGCTGGCAAATATGACATATTTTCCTAACCATTCCCCCACTCTCAATCTTAAAGGATCATATTGTGTGCTTGCAGCTGCTGGTGGGAAGAAGAGGAGGGAAACCAGCAGCACTGCTTGGGTAGGGCGATCAAACAGGGGAGCTGGGGCAGCAGGGGGGAACGTATGGTGCACAGGGAGGGTTATCGGTGTGGTGATGGGAGGGGCAATTACTGGAACCAATCCTTGGTATGGCTGTCTCTGCAGCAGCTAAAAGCCAACGGGAGGGAGAGAAGAAGAAGCCAGTTTGCAGCTGCTGCAGAGAGCCATACAGGGGATTGGTTCCAGTAGTTGCCCCCCTACCACACCGATCACCCTCCCTGCCCACATTCGATTCACTCTGCTGCCTGGGCCCCATACAGGAGGACTGGTGGTACCCCCTTATCTATGACCCTGATAACTATACTAAAAGAACCACCAACTACTACACCAAGGCCCCTTTAAAACGGCCGTTCCAATCAGGTCTGCTTGACAGTTTTTCAGGCGGACCTGATTGAAAGCTCAATTCATCTCTATGGACAAGTCCATTTACACCCGCCTACCTCCAGGTCTGATCGGGTCAACTAAAAAATTGGAATTAGAAAAAATTGGATCCCTTTGATAAAGTCACGTGGTGTGACGCAACGCATCAGCGTGGGAGGAGCCAGGTGCTGCTGCTTCTCGGGTACAGCTGAACCCGGAAGCTTTTATCTTGATTGCTGATTGTTTGCTACTATATTGTAAGTTACTATTACGTTTTTTAATAAATTGTTTTAAAATTACTACACTATGGAGCCCATTTTCTTTCTTCCATTATCCATTTGAAAATACCGGCTGAGTGTGGGAGAGCGTCAGTTTTACACCCCCCCCCCGGTAGCTGGAACTTGGATTGGGAGCCGATTCTGGAAGCCGAGCCTGTGTATGCACTGCTGCTTACTTGGTGATCTAAGCCCGATTCGGCCCATTGGGGGCCGCTGCTACAGGTGAGAGGCTGGGGGAAATGGTCACCGCACATTGGAGCAAGATTGGATGAACTGTATAGAGACATTTGCTGCCACTGCACTTGCACCTTACTCACCTTTCAAAGATTTTCTCCTGCTGACATTGGGAGCCAGTCACATTGGGAGTCGCATTGCATGTTTTTGGACTGCACTAACTTCACCTTATTTTGTTTGAATTTTTCCACCAGTTCGCGATTGTTTGGACACTTTTTATTTTGTATGGCAATACTGTTAGTATTTGATTGTTTTTTATTTATTTGCTGATTTATTATTTGTGCATCTTTATGCACATTGCACGTTATAATTATTCCTCTTTGGGAGTTGCATTAGATATTTTATTAGTTTTATATACTTCATTGTCTCCACATTTATTATTATTTATTAGATGTCAGTCCACATGTTTGATTAATTGGACACTTTTCCACAGTGTTTTGTGCATTGTGTATATTTTATTTATTGTGTGCACACTGCACTTTATTGAAACACTCACTCAGCAATTTTGAATATTTATGATTTTCACTTTTTTCACTATTAATTATCAGATGTCAGTCTATGCTTGATGTGTTTGATGGATTAGACACTTCATATATCATGTGACACTGTTCACATTGATTTTGGTTTATTCTAGTATTCTTCACATTTTGTGCACACTGCACTTCATTGATATACTTATTCAGCATTTTGAACACTATTTTTCGAATATTTTTTCATTTATTGAGGTTTCTAACCCTTCCACATTTTTGTTCTTTTATCGTATTGATATTGAGGTAGCGTCACATATTTTATTATATATATTTAAAAAATTGGAAGGGGATCCGTCCTCTTCTTTTTAGGCAGAGCAGATCAGAGGGTAGTTATAGAGCAGAGCGGGCTATGCAGAAACTGAAAGGACATGGATGTGTCATCCGTCCGTTCTGCTCCGATCAGCAAAGGATCTGTGAGCTGATCCCTTGCTGATCGGAAAGGAATCTGCCCCAGGTGAAAACAGCCTAGGACTTTAATTCAACCTCTAAGCTATTACATTTGTTATTCTACAAAGCCAAAATAAAGGTAAAGTAGTGGTGAAAAAGGTACTTGGTCAATCATTTTTGTATATTAATCCTTCATGGTCCATGTAACTGAGGCTATAATAGGGGTGTGTACGTTGCCAATATCTTGTATCTTGTGCTTATAGGTGCTCCTCTGTCTCACTTGCGAAAGTTGGGAAGAATGCAAATATCAATATCTGCCATTTGTTTCAATTTGCTAGTACCATTCGAAGTCAGCTCGGAAGAAGGCTGGGATGTGTGGCTATAATCCTGAACATCATGATTTAAATGTAATCATTCCCAGAGTAATCCAATAGCTGATGAACAGAGCTGGATATATTCCACGTATCTAGTAGCCAATGCTCCTAAAATTGTAACAAATGACACCTAAAGTATATGTATAGCCAAATTGTCTTTAATTCAGGAAAGGGAAGGGTTAAAACCTCCATCTGTTTTTGTTTTGTTTTTTTTAAATACCTGTGTACCATTTCAGAAATTTCCCATCCCAGAGACACAACAGGAAGTTAGAGAAAATCTACCAAAGTGGAGAGTTGTACTGTTGTGTCCAGAGCAGGTGCCACCATTGGACGATTTCCCTCATTTTAGACTTGTTCTTTCCTAGTGACAATTGTCACCAGTACAAAAAGAGGAGTGAATCTTCCCAATGGTGACATAGACATCAATAAAAATGATGGGCAGTGATAGGCGGCACTGACAGGTGCCACTGATAGGCACTGATAGATGGCACTGATGGGCACTGATAGGTGGCACTGATGGGCACTGATAGGTGGCACTGATGGGCACTGATATGGGACACTGATGGGCACTGATAGGTGGCACAGATGGGCACTGATAGGCAGCACTGATGGCCACTGGTAGGCGGCATTAATAGGTGACACTGATGAGGAGGCACTGATTGGCAGCACTAATGGGCACTTATTGGCAGCACTGGTGGGCACAGATTGGCAGCACTGGTGGGCACTGTTGGGACCGCATTGATAATTAAGAAACTGATAATCAGTGCCCTGATTATCAGTGTGCATGTTCCTTTTAGAGAAGCTGGTTATCGGCTCTCTTCTCCTCTCCTCATGCTGTGAGCATGAGAAAAGGAATGCCAATAAACGACTTCTATTTACATCCATGATCAGCTGTGATTGGACACAGCGGATCACGTGGTAAAGATCCACTGATTGTCTCTTTACCTCAATCTGTGATAAGCAGTGTCCTCCAGACACTGTGATCATCGGGGGGCGCGATCACGGGAGACCGTCATATGACAGCCTTCCAGAACTAGCCAGCTGCGCTGAAGCCATCATTCGAATATAGCGCGGTCGGCAAGTGGTTAAAGCAGAGGTGTCAAATCTCTTGAACTTCTTGGGCTACATTGTAATATTTTTTATTATAAAAGTAAGATAAGGCAACATAAAACTAGTGCGATATTTGACATTGTTTTTAATAAACGAACGCATCAATATCTGGTTGGATGGATGGAGTAGCAATTCTCAATGAATTCTCAAGGTGCTCATCAGATATTTTGGTTCTAATTTTGCACTTTGTGCACTTCATCCTTGAAAATAGTTGCTCATAAATATATTGTAGGCGCTGCCTAAAACCAATGACATGAATAAGGCATGATTGTGAAGAGTGGGAGATTTTTCTTTGGGGAGATAAAACTTTAAAAAATCCAGTAAAGAGACACTGTCAAATTTTTCTTTGGCTGCATGTGTTCCCCAAGTGTAAATGCATGTCTACAAAAAATTCCAAAAAGACCCCCAACATTTTTAAGTATGTTTACGATTTTGTGGTGGGCTGAATTCATAGCCATCTTGGGCCGCAGGTTGAACGCTCTTGGTTTAAAGTGCTTGTTAACCCAACATTTCATGTTCCTGATATGTGTCTGTTGTACCATGAACTTGTGTTAAAAAATATCCTGTTCTCTTTGTATTTGTACTTCTTCCTTTCTGTGAAATAATTGGTGATCCTGCCAGTCCCCCTGCTCTCCTATTTTAAACTGACCACGCTAGGCATAGAAGCACACCCATCCCAGCATGGTCAGTTCTCTGGCTGTCCTCCAATGGTCAGACTTGTGCTGACACTCCCACCCCCGGCATAGCTTTGGGGAGATCACTATATTGCTGTTTCTCTGCCTCCTGCTAACTCACTCCCCTGCAGTCTCCACCTCTTACATCACTTATCACTTATATAAAAAGAAAAATGTATTTATAATTTTTTTTTTATATATCTATACACACATTTTTAGCCTTACATTTATATTTTAGGAATTTACTGTAGAGCAGTATTTCTGGACTCTGGAAGGCGCTACTCAATACACCAAAGTCTTTGCAGACGACTAAAAACAATCTAGTAATTAAATATTATCAGCAAGAACATTTTGCATAGTGTAATAAATAAATAAAAGTGTAATAAAATATATGTAAATCCAATTTCTAAAATCTCACAAAAGCTTTAACATTTAAAAGTGATTTCAAAGGTCATGTTTACACCTGAGGTTTTAGTTAAAATAATACCTGGTGATCCTACCATGAAGGTCCTTATCAGGCACTTTTATGAGGTAACAACTGTCCCTGCATTGTCACTTTGTCACACTCACTACCAAGGAGAGCGACGAGCAGCTATGACTGAGACGCATCTCGCAGGCATTCCATCAGGAAGGTGTTCTACAGTCATGATCTGCAGCCAATGCTTCAAGGAATGCATGTACACAGGAAATGGTTGAAACAGGCCAAAGAGGAGCAGCTGTATAATTATACTATAAAAGTTACCCACTTCAGCGCCAGAAGATTTACCCCCCTTCATAACCAGGCCATTTTTTGTGATACGGCACTGCGCTACTTTAACTGACAATTGCGCTTTTGTGCAACGCTGTACCCAAATAAAATGTGTGTCCTTTTTTTCCCACAAATAGAGATTTCTTTTGGTGGTATTTGATCACCTCTATGGTTTTTACTTTTTGCGCTATAAACAAAAAAAGACTGACAATTAAAAAAAAAAAAAAAAAAACATTTTTAGGTCTGGACTTTGACTGGGCCATTCTAACACATGAATATGCTTTGACTCAAAGTGGTGTTTCGGCCGAAATGATACTTTTTAAATAACAATACCCCTATAATACACAAGCTTAATGTATTCTAGTAAAGTTAGTCTGTAAACTAAGGTCTGTTTTGTTAGTTTATAGCAGTAGTTTGTTTTTTTATAAACTTACAGCAGGCCGTGGCCATCTTAAGTCTGGGCATCTGAAGACAGACTGTATTTCTTCCTGGATCTCATCCTTGCAGATCTCGCACATGCTCAGTGCAGCACAAGCAGTGTAATAGGTTTCAGGTCGGGTTTCCTTAGCAACAGCAGTGTCAGAGGAAGTTGCCGCCCCTTCCCAGAAGGCATTGCAAACAGGAAATGATGCGATAGGGCCACGGCCAGGGAGGAGGAAGTGAAAAATGAATACAGCAGATATACAGTAGGTACTGAGAAAAAAAATAAAAAAATATCCAGTTCGTTTACAGTGCACAGTTTAGTGAGGGATGCTGAAGAGTTGTAAAAGTGGGTGGAACTCCACTTTGAAAAATTCTATTGTAGCTCTGGCTGTATGTTTAGGGTCATTGTCCTGCTGGAAGGTGAACCTCCGCCCCAGTCTCAAGTCTTTTGCTGACTTTAACTGGTTTTCTTCTAAGATTTTCCTGTATTTGGCTCCATCGATCTTTCCATCAACTCTGACCAGCTTCCCTGTCCCTGCTGAAGCAAGCATCCCCCCAACATAATGCTACCACCACCATGTTTCACAGTGGGGATGGTGTGTTCAGGGTGATGTGTATTGTTAGGTTTCAGCCACACATAGCGTTTTGATTTTAGGCTAAAAAGTTAAATTTTAGTCTTATCTGACCAGAACACCTTCTTCCAGATGTTTGCTGTTTCCCCCACATAGCTGCAAACGGGAATTCTTATGGCTTTCTTTCAACAATGGCTTTCTTCTTGCCACTCTTCCATAAAGGCCAGATTTGTGGAGTGCACAACTAAAAGTTGTCCTGTGGACAGATTCTCCCACCTGAGCTGTGGATCTCTGCAGCTCCTCCAGAATTACGATGGGCCTCTTGGCTGCTTCTCTGATTAATGCTCTCCTTACTGGCCTGTCAGTTTAGGTGGACGGCCATGTCTTGGTAGGTGTGCAGTTGTGCCATATTCTTTCCATTTTTGGATGATGGATTGAACAGTGCTACGTGAGATGTTCAAAGCTTGCTATTTTTATTTATAACTTAACCCTGCTTTAAACTTCTCCACAACTTTATCCCTGACCTGTCTAGTGTGTTCTTTGGCCTTCATAATGCTGTTTAAGGTTTTCTAACAAACCTCTGAGGGCTTCACAGAACAGCTGTATTTATACTGAGATTAAATTACACACAGGGGGACTCATATTTAATGATGTAGCACCCTGTAGTTTAGGCAGGGAGCTCCTTACAAATTTACTTGCCAGGAGTAGTTATCCTGGTTGATTGATAGTCATCTATTGATTTCTCCCTAAGTTTGGCCTTGTTGAACCTTTCTCTTCTACCGCTAGGTGGCCGGGTACTTGGTGGTACTAGATATGAGAAGGGTAACCCAAGGTCAGGTTATGGGTATGTGGGGTATCTCAGCCAATGGGCAGGGGTTTTCTTGAATCCCCTGGCCTGCTGGGAGAGCCTATATATTCGGGTGGAGTCAGGTGATCTATGTTCTGTGCCACCTGGACGGCTGTCTGGGTGGACGTGTGTCATATTGCCCAGGCTGCAAGGCTGGAGATTGGGCCTATCCCGGGCACATCTGGCTGCTAGGCACTCTGAGAGCCTATCCAGAAACAAGAGAGCAGCGCAGGGTTGGGACTGCGGCTTGCAGTCCAGCCAAAAATGACGGTTCTGTCGGCCGGAGAACCTGTTGTGGTCGGAAGTAGAGGGGAAGCTGTCGCCAGTAAGGGACTATCCACCTTATTACCAGGGACCACAGTGAGTAACTGAAGCAAGTACCAGAGCAGCATTCTCACCAGATGGGGATGGTGAAGAATCTGGAAACTTCAGTGGGAATCAAGCCAGGGACCCAGCAAGTGGAGGTGACGCTTGCAGAGCAGCCTTGTGTGTCAAACAAAGGACCGAGCGGGCCAGCGTGGGTGAAGCTGGAGAGGTATCTAGAGTGCCAAGCTAGGGACCCAGCAGAGAAGCAAGGGGTGACGCTTGAGGAAGATACTACCGTGAAGATTGGAGGAGCTCCGTGAAGATTAGAGGAGAAGGGATTCAGTGGCAGTGAATCAGAGGGTCTAGAGAGAGACTGGGAGCTCAGTGTATGGAAGAACTACAAGGAGAAGTTGTACTGAAGCTGAAAGAACTGTTATGCTTTGTGTTAGGAACTGTTAAAGCCTGTTGCCATAGGAGACAGCATTCCTGCACGTGCAGATGTGGCTTATTGCTGGAGGCCTTTCCCTGCATGGCTGTCCTCCTATTGAAGTCTCAGAGTCTGCTAATTGAGTTTGCAACTATCTTAGGGTGTCCTGGCCCTAACCCTCTCTCCCCCAAAATACAAAAAGGACTGTTAAGAGAAATAAAACCTTTTTACATCCAAGAAGTGTCTGGCGCCCAATGACTTTCACCATCTTTGCACCCACTATGCCTCACAACCCACTACATAGAGAAGGATGTCAGCTATCCCTGGACCTAGAGGTTCTCATCAGACCAAAGGAGGCCTGGGACCTTGCTACATTTGGCGCCCAACGTGGGGCTAAGGCATTATCTCTGCAGACATCGCCCATAGCAACTGGCCTCAGCTCCATCGGGATTTCGTCTGGCTCCGGGGGAAGGTGGAAAGTAACTTTTACACTACTAATGGACTGTGTTGTCGTGTGTACTATCGATGTGGGGAAGAACCACCAAGTCTCACTGCTTGGAGGAGAGGATCAGCCTGGTCTTTTGACACTTCCTGCCAGCGCTGTTAGGGTTAATTCAGACTCCAAAATGGACTCCAGTACAGTTTTGGCACGCTGCAGCATGAAGAAGGCGGGCGCCCCAGTTCCAAAAGAACCTTTGCACAAATCCATTGGCAGGGAGAGGAGTCTCCGCTCAGCAGAGCAGGATAAGGAAGTGCTGTCACGTGTATCTGATTGTGGGTTGGAGAGAGAGATGGCGCAGTTCATGAGCGAGATGAGGGATTGGAGAAAGTATGCTCTGGATGTTGGTTTTAGTCAAAGTGATGTGAAACCAGTCCTGACTGACACCGAGTGCAGTATACACTGAAGGGCAAGCTTGCCTTGTATACAGCTGGAGGCCATGAGTCTCTGGGACTGATCTGTGAAAAATGCTCTGGCCTGATTACGCAGTTGAGGCCTTGGATCGCCTGTGGACGCTGTGGAGAGCATCTGTTCGAGGTTGTCCCTCCAACTCTACCTCTGCGGATTCCTCATGTGGATTGGGATAAGAATGTTGCTATCCCGACTGGGAGTGATGTCCAGAGCCTGTCGGCTGTCACCAGAGTTGTGCAGGAAGATGCTGCCCCTGTTTCGGTGACTACCCCAGGACCCAGCGCACCCGTTACTCCTCGAGGCCGCGGTCAGGCCCAGTTGCTCACCCCAATGTCTGAGCCACCCCGGAAAAAAGTACCGGAGCCAAGTAAGTCAGCGCATAGTGAGAGTGGTGTGCTTATGGGGGAAGTGAAGCCAGTGGCTGCCAACTGTGCCAGCTAGGGCACGTGCCAAGCGCAACTACCTGCCGGCAGAAGAGTGCTCTACCATTTCAGACTCGGACATTCTTTCTGACAGTCTATCTGAACTTTTCTCTGATACTTTGTCCTACAACGGAAAGTGGGGTGATAGCGTTGAGGAAGAGCAAATGAGTGATGTGCAGGAAGGTGAAATTTCCCCTGTTGTTGCTGCCAGCGTAGCGATTAAATTGTTTGCTAATACAGCCCCACTGATCAGCATCTCCAGATTATTTGAGGAAGATCACTGGGCTCAATGAGTTCCCAAAGTTCAACCTATCACGCCCGTGCCTAAATCTAAAGCTGATTATAAGCCGGATGTGGTCGCTGGGTGCTCCATTCAGCGTGCTCCAGACGCTAGGGTTCTACCCGGATATTGGGATCCCAAGACACTGCCTCAACTGTCGAAAATACAGCGGATTATCATAAAAAAGTGGCAGAAGACTATGGATACCCATACCCCTACATTCCCCCTCATCTGGAAGAGGAGATCACAGAGAAGGAAACTCAATTGGTGGATGAAGCTGTGCGCAGTTTGCTCCGCATTCCCCTGCAGATAGACTTTCCAAAACTGTCACCTAAGGTGGCTGGAAAAGATCTCTCAGTGCTAAATACCTGGGGCTACGGTCGTAAAATTAATCTGGACAGGGTAATCCTCCATAGACCAGACAAGAAGGACACTAAATACTATATTGTCACCATAAATGCCAAAGGAGAAAATGTAACACTGCCAGGTACTATTGGTAAATACCACAAAGATGCTACTATTACTATTACCCTGGATTACAAACATATGTGATGTCAACGACGCTATGCTGAGAGTACCCTAACACACACCTTTAAAGTGTTGCTAGTGGAGAACATTCTAGAGAGCTGTTCTGCCCAGACTATGCTTGACTGAATGCTGCCTGCAGATACATGGAGTGCCCACCTGAAGCCATGTTGGCTAAAGTTTGAAGTTGTTGGGGTGATCCACCCTGAAGGGCGACCTGTGATCTTCAGAAGGTTGTTGCCCTTAAGAAAAATCTTCTAAAGTCCTCAGCTGTCCTGTGGACAGACTGAGGATGTCTTTGCAAAGGGACCGGTTTCCCGAAGTGTGGTCCCTTGCACTAAGGCCTGGCTGCCTGTTGCTTGAAATGTAGCTGTGCCTTTTTGTCCCCGGAGTTGTCCCTGGAGAAGAAGGGAAACTGCTGGGAAATATAATCCACCCAGAGTGAAATCGATGGACTGGAAATTGTCTTAGACTCTCAAGTGTTTAGTCAGTTAGACTAGGTTATGATAGAGGGGCAAATCCCCATCATGCTTGTAGATGGCGGACTGAACCATGCATTTAGACTGTCCTAGTGTTGGTCACCAGGTGGTGTGAGCGGTGCTGATCTGAGTGAACTTTATTTACATTATGTGCTAGATGTAAGTTTGCTGATTAATGGGAAGAAGGTTGTATTCTCCACTGAGGATGCCAGATCTATTCTAGATATGGTTCTATAAGTACTAGAAAAACATGAGAATTGCCTATTTGTTGGATTATGTTGTCTCCAGAGGTCTATCGGCCCCAATTCCGCTACATATCTGGCAAAGGCCGTAGGCCCCAATGGTATTTGCTTATCCATTGTATGATATTTATCTATTGCGAGATCCATATAATTGTTAAAATCTCCTACCAATAGGCATGCACTTTCTGGTTAATCAGATACAAACTGAATATATTCCTTAACCACTTGCCGACCGCTTCCTGTAGATATACTTCAGCAGAATGGCATGGCTGCGCAAAGTAACGTATCTGTACATTACTTTGAATTTGCCGCCATGGGCGCGTGCCTGCCGCGACCTCCGTGAGTCGGGTCGCGGGTCCCGCGGACTCGATTGCCGCGGGGATACCAGGGATCGTCTCACGGAGAGGACGAACGGGGAGATGCTGATGTAAACAGCATCTCCCCGTTCTGCCTAGTGACAGTGTCACTGATCTCTGCTCCCTGTCATCGGGAGCAGAGATCAGTGACGTGTCACACACAGTCATGCACAGTGTAGTAAGTAAATGTAGCGCTAATAATAAACCAACTGAAAAGTGATGAAATGATCAGTAGAAATGACCCACTGAAACAAAAACAATATAAATAAGTGTGGTAGAATAAATAAATATAGTTCAATAGTTGAATGAAGTGTCAAATGAACCTCAATGAAATTATAGTCCCATAATAAAAATATATAGGGAGTCCGACATGAATGGAAAATCTTCAGGTCTGTATTTCATCAGCATAAAGATCTTGAACAGGAAACAGATGCAATACGCTTACCAGAGACGGTGGATTCGGATGCCGGTGGACACCGAATCAGACAGGCTTAGCGATCCAAGATGGAAGTGATCATCCAAGGAACCCCGGATCTCAAGGGGAATCCCTCCTCTGTTCTGCCGATCAAGACTGCCAGTCCGGAAAGACCGAGGGGAACGATAGAATATCCCAACCTCATGGAAGTCCCGGAAGTGTGTAAAACTCGGAAAAATATATAAAGTGCGCCAATGGTGCAGATCAAATGGTATATTTATTGGGTAACACCAAAAACCCAAAAACAGTTAAAATAGCGTGATCACGTAAATAGATAAAATCAAGTGTAGGGAAGAGTGTAGCTCGCCCATAAAATCAAGTGTAGGGAAGAGTGTAGCTCGCCCAAATCAAGTGTAGGGAAGAGTGTAGCACACAGCCCATCCCCCCTACAGTTAGAACACATCCTTCCGGGGCTGAAGTGGTTAAACACTTCCAGTGAATAAGGCGGAGGAATATATATATTTCCAACCACGTATGGTTGTCCGAATAATGTACAGTGCAAAAAAATAAATCGACCTTTACTATCCTTCTTAATATGTCTACATGTAAAATCCAATCCGTTAGATATAAGTACAGAATACAGAGTACCAGAGTTTAAATGGGTTTTCTGGAGACATATTATTGAAGGTGAGAATCTCTTTAAAAACCACTTGCCACCCAGGCCAATTCTGACATTTCTCTCCTACATGTAAAAATCATTATTTTTTTGCTAGAAAATTACATAGAACCCCCAAACATTATATATATTTTTTAGCAAAGACCCTAGAGAATACAATGGCGGTTATTGCAACTTTTTATCTCGCACGGTATTTGCTCAGCAATCTTTCGAACTCGTTATTTTGGGGAAAAAAAACAGTTTTGCGCTTTAAAAAAAAACAAAACAGTAAAATTAGCCCAATGTTTTTGCACACTGTGAAAGATGAAGTTACGCTGAGTAAATAGATACCTAACATGTCACGCTTCAAAATAGCACACACTCGTGGAATGGCGCCAAAGTTCGGTACTTAAAAATCCCCATAGGCAACGCTTGAATTTTTTTTTCTGATTACATGTTTTGAGTTACAGAGGAGGTCTAGGGACAAAATTATTGCTCTCACTCCAACGTTCACGTTGATACATCACATGTATGGTTTGAACACCGTTTTCATATGTGGGCGGGACTTAAGTATGTGTTCACTTCTGCGTGTGAGCACACGGGGAGGAGGGGCGCTTTAAAAATGTTTTATTTTTTTTTATTGTTAATTATACTTTCTTTTCTTTAGTTTGACACTTTTTTGAAAAAAAAAAAATTGATCACTTCTTTTCCTATTACAAGGAATGTAAACATCCCTTGTAATAGGAATATGACATGACAGGTCCTCTTTACAGTGAGATATGGGGTCAATAAGACCCCACATCTCACCACTAGGCTGGGAAGCCTGAAATAATAAAAAAAAAAACCGACCACGGCTTCCCAGCCAAGGCAGCGCCGTTTTTTTTTATGCAGAGGCAGGGCGTGACGTCATAACATCGCGCCCCGCCTCCGACGATCATAGAGACTTCGGCGACCATCTGGTCCACCGGAAATCTCTACAATCAACATCCAGGGCCGGCGGATCCGTTCTTCCACTCACCGATCGTAGCGGTGAGTTAGTAGAAGCACCGGAGGGCGGCGGGAGGGGGGGGAGTCCCCTCTCGCCTCCCGTAAGAATGATCAAGCAGCGGAACAGCCGCTATGATCATTCTTATGGTGTAGAAAATCACCGTCTGAAAACGGCAATATCTGAATGATGTCTGTAGCTGCAAAGCTCACTACTAGCTCAAAGTCCATGACGTCATATGACGGTGGGCAGGCAGCAACAGGTTTTAATGAGGTGAACACTGCTTGTCGCTACCAAGACCCCTAACATTCCATGAAATTAACACTTCACTCAAGGGAGCCATATAAAACTAATATCATATAAATTTATCAAAAAATAAGACCAGATACATCAAATATCAGTATTTTTCAAATACGTCACTTCAGGCTATGCCTCCTTGAACCCTTCCCCTCTCCCTCCCCCCCTCAATCCAACATTCCCATCAACCAATCCCTCATAGACCCCACCTTTGAAGGTGAGGGAAAAAGCATGGATAGGGGAAAGAAGGCAAGGAGAAGAAAAAATACTAATATATTCCAAAAGGTGCATATAAATCAACATACAAAACAAACATACAAACAAAGACATAGTTCACATAAGAAAACATTAACACACACACACACACATAGGGGCTATCTGATCGAGAAGGCCGCAAACAAAATAGCATTCTCTCCGCCCTTTTATTTTACTCAATTTCTTCCATGAATATCAATTCTATCTCCCCAAAATAAAAAAATAAATTCAAATAATTTTGGGGGGGGGGTTCGTTTGACCGCCTATAGTTGTCCAACCACTGAGCCGCTAATTCCAGGGATGCAAAGAAATGTGTAGTGCCCTGTGCCATTACTTTAAGTTTAGCTGGAAACAGTATAGAATAGGACAGTTCCATCTGCCTCAATCGCCGCTTCACCTCCATGAATCCCGCCTCCTGACACGGCATTGCTGCTGAAAAATCCAAAAAAAGCTTATCTTTGAGCCATCCACACGTATATCTGGAAGTTGTCTAGCTCTCTGCAGGATAATATCCCTATCTTTATAATTCATCATTTTCAGAATGAGGGTTCTAGGTGCCCCTCCTGTGGGTAGAGCTCTAGCAGGGACTCTATGTGCCCTCTCTACTGAAAAAAAAGAAGAAAAATGTTTTGAGCCCATCGTGACTATAAGTCATTTCTCTATACATTCAACTAGTGAGTTTCCTTCCACCCTTTCAAGAAAGCCTACTATCCTGATATTGTTCTGACGGAGACGATTCTCCATGTCATCCAATCGAGAGTCATGTATGGATAATTGTTGCATAAACATTTATTAGTTTTAAATAGTTCATAACTATATGTAAGGAATCTACAACTGTGCTTATTCTCTCCTCAGCTGCTGACATTCTCTCTTTAAAGGTATGCATGTCTTGTCTGATTAAAGTTAATTCTTCCCTCATTCCTTCTAAATTGCGAGAAAGAGTATTCACAGAGCTGTTACATGTAATAATATGTACATGTAATAATAGCTTTTTATTATATCTGACAACGTGGTTGCATGTTCTGCATCTGAATTATTTGAGGTATTCCATGTATTTGATGATTTAAGAGAAATAATATGTAAATCATTCTCTAAAGCAGTGTTACTTAAACCCCTTGGCCTGCTGGGAGAGCCTATATATTCGGGTGGAGTCAGGTAATCTGTGACCTATGTTCTGTGCCACTTGGACGGCTGTCTGGGTGGACGTGTGTCGTAACATCTGGCTGCTAGGCTGTCTGAGGGCCTATCCAGAAACAAGAGAGCAGCGCAGGGTTGGGACTGCAGTTTGCAGTCCAACCAAAAGTGATGGGTCTGCCGGCCGGAGAACCTGCCATGGTCAGAGGTAGAGGGGAAGCTGTCGCCAGTAAGGGACTATCCGCCTTATTACCAGGGACCACAGTGAGTAACTGAAGCAAGTACCGGAGCAGCATTCTCACCAGACGGGGACTGTGAAGAATCTGGAAACTCCAGTGGGAATCAGTGGCAGTGATTCAGTGGCAGTGAATCAGAGGGTCTAGTGAGAGAACGGAGCTGAAAGAACTGTTACGCTTTGTGTTAGGAACTGTTAAAGACTGTTGCCATAGGAGACAGCATTCCTGCACGTGCAGATGTTGCTTATTGCTGGAGGCCTTTCGCTGCTCTGCTGTCCTCCTATTGAAGTCTCGGAGCCTGCTAATTGAGTTTTCAACTTTCTTAGGGTGTCCTGGCCCTAACCCCCTCTCCCCCCAAAAATACAAAGAGGACTGTTAAGTGAAATAAAACCTCCTTTACATCCAAGAAGTGTCTGGCGCCCAATGACTTTCACCATCTTTGCACCTACTATGCCTCACAACCCACTACATACAAAAGGATGTCAGCTATCCCTGGCCCTGGTTCTCATCAGACCAAAGGAGGCTGGGACCTTGCTACACTAATTAGGTGACTTCTGAAGGCAATTGGTTCCACTACTTGATTTTAGTTAGGGGTATCAGAGTAAAAGGGGCTGAATACAAATGCACGCCACACTTTTCATATATTTATTTGTAAAAAAAAAAAAAACATTTATCATTTTCCTTCCACTTCACAATTATGAGGAACTTTGTGTAATGCCCTCTACACACGACCGGTTTTGCCGTCGGAATAAACTCTGAAGGTTTTTCCGACGGAATTCCAACAAAATTCCGCTCAAGCTGTCTTGCATACACACGGTCACACCAAATTCTGACCATCAAGAATGCGGTGACGTACAACACGTACGACGGGACAACACATACGATGCCTCGTACTTTCTTCAGAGCATGCGTCATTTTTGGTACATCGGTACAGCATACAGGTGAGTGGTTTTCCCGATAGGAATTTGTTCAGAACAATGTTCTCTATCTAAGTTCATCTGAATTTTCGACGTAAAAAGTCAGATGGGGCATACACACGGCTGGAATATACAATGAAAAACTCCCATCGGACTTACACACGGTCGGAATTTCCGTCAGAAAAAGTCCGATGGGGCATACACACGGCTGGAATATACAATGAAAAACTCCCATCGGACTTTTTCTGACGGAAATTCCGACCGTGTGTAAGGGGCATTAGTCTATCACATAAAATCCCAATAAAATACATTTACGTTTTTGGTTGTAACATGACAAAAGGTGGAAAATTTCAAGGGGTATGAATACTTTTTCAAGGCACTGTGCATTCTTACTTGAATCTTGGTGTGTTTTGTGTATGTCTTCCAGATCTGTGCAGTGTGAAGACACTTCCTGTAATTTAGACCGCTCACTGCTGCTCTCTCTCCTTGTACAGGGTGACTGGTCTTGTTCCCCCCCCCTCCTGTAGTTATCTATAGTGGGCGGACCTGCTTGGCCCCTCCAACAGCCCAACTCCCTGGGAAGGCTATGTACAGCACAGTGATGATGTCATTGCTATTTTTACAAGATAATATCCAGGTTTGCAAATACATTTGGTGCACACAAAGTGGATTTATACCCTTCGTGGCCTTTGAGAAATATGTTTGAAATAAAGTTGGAAATTAGCTTTAATTAAGGAGGTGGGTCTTGTCTTAAAAATTCCAAACTACATTAAAACCTTCATAAAAAGAACGGCACAGTAGCTACCTTCCCTTCCACGAATTCCTTATGTAACACATTTGCTTTAAATCTACAGTTGCTATTGAAGTGTTTTAAAATCTCTCCTGGTTTGATCGATAGATAAAACTATATCAAGCATGACATGAAGGTAAAGTCTGATCTTTGTCTGCTAGCAGCACAGTGAGAATGGCAGAGCAGACAGAGAGGACTGCAGAGATGTGACTGATGTGTTTTCCCCTTGATTTTATACCATTTTCTGGATGAATAATTGATGATGTTAGACATCCTTTATTACTTATTCCGCTACCTAACCATCCTATATTTTCCACACTTACTCCGCTCAATCCTGTTTATAACGAGGACGTTAAGCGCTAGTAGTTAAATAACATATTTCCCCGCTTGATAATAAAACTGACGAATTAAAGCCGATCGTGATTTACATGGCAATAATCTCATGTTATGGGAGCCAAACTATCCCGTCCCACTGGCAGAACAAGGGTTAAAAGAAAAAGATCCATGTTCATTGTAATTTGTAATACAATTAGGGATTACTGTTGTCATCAGGGATATGTTGTCTTCTACGTTACTATTAGATGTGTCACATTCAGCTGGGTTGTCTTTGTTTAAAGCAAAAAGGAAAAGAGCTTTCTGGCCAGAGGATTTATTTACTGAAAGGTTAAAAGAACTCATGGTTTGTATGTGTAGCAAATAGGGATGAGCCAGCGGTTCCACTCGAACATCGGGTGTTTGTTTGTTCTAAAACGAACCGAACACATGGCGCGTTTGTGGGAAATTCGAGCGTCGCGGTACGCCCCATAATGCACTGCGAGAGCGCAGTGCATTGCTGTATGATGATTGGCCAAAGCATGCACCTCACCTGCATGATTTGGCCAATCACAGCGCACTCTGCTGAGAGAGTCATAATTGGCCAAAGACAGGGTGCCTTTGACCAATCATGGCTCAGGGGGACTAAGTCCACGCCCCACACTATATAAGGCTGCTTACATAGCGGCCGTGTATAGTTTTGTTGGCGTGGACAGAGAGATAGCTTGAGTTAGATTAAGCAGGTAGGTTATTCAGTTAGTGACAGTGTTTTGGATATATATATATAGTCAGTCAGTCAGTTTAGTATATATATATATATATATATATATATATATATATATATATATATCTGCATTTAGCATAGACTAATATATATATATATATATATATATATATATATATATATATTTATTTATACTCTGCATCCAGTGTAGCCTATATCTACAGTGCATTCGGTGGTGTACTGTTTCTAATACACTTCAGGCAGTGTATTAATATATATTTATATATATATATATATACAGTCTAGTATGTATATATATATGTAGCACTAACTCACGGTGGAGCTGCTGGTTTAAGCGGGTCTGTTACCTTCACCTTACATCCCTTGGTTTCACTGGCACCAGGTCTAGGGGTTCTGTTGAGTTTACTTCTGGACGACACACGCACCAACACTGGAGTACGTTTTCAATGCTTTATTGAACAAACAAACTTTAGGAAGTAGCAGGAAAAAGGCGGAAAAGGAAACTTTCAGGAGAAACTCAAATATCTTCTTATAGAATCTTAGCGACAAATGCCCTGGTAGAATTCAGATAATTAGGTGGAATGAGCTCCCCTTGTGGGACACACTCCTCACTCGTCTGGATAGGCCCCTCTCGCCGGTCTAGCAGCCAGTACGCAGCACAAATTAAAAGTCTCTGCCACAGACTCGTTTGGGGGGTAAATCCGTACGATCCTCTGCCACAGGATGTATCAGATTATCTCTGCAGTGAAAGTCAGTCACAGTGCCTGAACCTTTAAGCCGAACCGGCAACACTATGCTGTATAGTTACTTCTTTTGGATACGTCCTTCGACCGAGTCACCAGGCCCCTCTATAGACCAGCACGCTGCGTGATCTCTCCAAGACGGGTCCTCCCCTGGGATCTCCTCGGCCGTCCAGCTTCGTCACACAGGACTGACAGCTCAGGACCATTCCTCTGCCGCGGTGGTAGGCCCCAGACAAGCCTCTGGACCCACCCCTGCGCCGCTGTATTGTGGGCCTCCCGATCGGAGGGCCACGAGGTAGCTCCTTAACGCATACCTGTCGGCCAGGAGGGCAAGCAGATGGCTGTAAAAAAACCCTAGAACATGGCGTCTGTCCCATAAATACCCTTTTCCCAGAATGCAACTCGGAGGACCACCTCCACCGAGCTTGTCTCCGAGACAGAGGAGCATCTATACACTTCGACACGTTGCCTTTCCAACACTGACCAGTGGTAACAGCGACACCCACCGGTCATCACAGAAGCACACACAACGTCAGCCAAGCTGGAACAGAGGCAAACTTTTAACCTTCCTAACACACAATTTACTAAATTTACCTAACCTGCGGTAGATTGTAAATCTACCAGCGCTACATACTCTCCCCCACTAAAATAGACATTGTCCCCAACTTCTGTCCCAACACAGTAACAGTAACTCTCAAGCCTGAGAGTAGCATTTGAATTTCTCATAACTTTAGATAGGCAAAGAGAGAGAGAAAGGACAGTATAAAGACATTATGAGACTTATATCTTATAAAACATTATGTTCACAGCCGCGAACAAAACCACAATATAATTTTACACATCCTCACTAACTAGCTGAAAAGCCTCCCAGCTATACATATGATCCCTAAAAAGGAAACATATTTAAACACACATATATACATCCTGCGCAACACCAGGAGCAAAGCCTCATTTAAAATGAGACTCTCTTCCTATTGTTTATATTAGAAAAAATATATACTCTTGAAGTCCATCCCTGCATAAGAACTGTTCTTGTAAAAGAAATCCGGCTAGCAAACAGAAGTCCTTGGATTTAAACACAGAACAGGATCTGTAGATCTTGACCACGCAGATCTCTTTACCCTGTCGCTATCTAACTAGGTAACTTCAAAGTGATAGTGTCCAATATTACCAGTAAAACCGAGGATCTGGTAAAGTCACATATTTTCTTTCTTTATCCACAGTGGTAATAAAGTATACAGCATTGTCCTTTCCCGGTCTGCAGATTACCACTTTATCAGCATAGATATGCCGACCATAGTTCCAATGTACAAAGCACCCATTGAAACATTCATCCATCCGAACAGAACATCCAGTCTTTCTAAAGGGCTTAGGCACAGACAAGTAGTCCCAAATAGCGTCACTATACCAAAGCTCCTGATTAGCTTCAATCTCCCGCATGACATCCTGGGGCACATAGAGGAACTCCAATCCATACTCTGCGGCCACACGCTTGTTTAACATCCTTTGCAAGCGAGCAAGTTTTGGCAAAGGTCTGTCTCTCCCCATACCAGGCGATACACAGGAATCTAATTACTTTTTCACCATAGACCCAGCCGGTGTCTGTAGCGAATCAATAACTTTTGACAAAGTCCCAGCGACGGCACTGTGCGTCTCCACACAGGATGACGTCTTCCCAGAACCCATGGCAGTCCATTCAGGAAGGGTCATTGTGGAGGCAACATCCTCGCCTTGTGACCACAATAGCTCTTGCGACATGGTTTCAAACAAGTCATCAACCCCGGAAAGATCCGACATGGATTCTATTTCCGAGTCCCTTAATTCTTCCGCTGGCAAATATTTATTTACAGTCCCCAACAGTGGCTTACCCGTCCCAGGCGTAGACTCTGGTAGCTCCGGCTCAGGTAACCTCTGGGGTAGGCCTCGACCACGGCCGCAGGAAGCCTTCACATAGCCCACCTTGTTCTGAGTAGGTACTACAGGAACAGGCGTAGTGGACTCAGAAATCAAAGTAATGTCTCCTGATGAGACGGCAGCAACAGTGTCTCTTTCTGAAACATCTTCAGCAGCAACAGGCAAAGTAGCGGCCCGTCGCTCTCTCTCTGCAGCGGTAGCAGCTTCCACTGTAGCAATACCTGTCACCCAATCTATCCGATAGGCACGGGGTGGCATAGTAGGTGGCTCCACCACAAACAAGTACTCTCCACACTGCGGACATCGGCCGAATGGACGAAGATGTACGGCCAATCCTCCACATCGATGGCAGGTCATGCCCAGTCCCTCAACATCTCCCGAGGTATACAGGACAAACTTCCCCTGGGGCTTCATTCGAACTCCAGTATCCGTGAGTAGAGTTCCAGATTGCACAGTATTCATCACGGTGCTTGCAGGGAACACTCTGGGTCCCACAACCGATTGCAACGCCAGAAAAGACATGGCCACACACTGATCCTTCAGCACGATCATGAGGCCTCTCTTCTCCTCTGGCGCCAAGCACACTACATGCGTCCCACGCGGTAGCAGGTAGGGTAACTCCTCCCACTTGTTCTTTCAGTCACGTAGCTCCTGGGCCTCTTCTGGCGCCCAGCGTCTACGCACTCAAAAGCAAAGTCCTGCAGTTTAACCTTTCCTCTTCCTGAAAAGATTTTTTTCTCAAAGTCCAGCTCTCTCTGTAAACTCCCGGTAAAACACTCCACTGGGTTGCAACAATTGTCGGTCAACAAATCCCGGACGACGCCCCCACATGTAGCACTAACTCACGGTGGAGCTGCTGGTTTAAGCGGGTCTGTTACCTTCACCTTACATCCCTTGGTTTCACTGGCACCGGGTCCAGGGGTTCTGTTGAGTTTACTCCTGGACGACACACGCACCAACATTGGAGTACGTTTTTAATGCTTTATTGAACAAACAAACTTTAGGAAGTAGCAGGAAAAAGGCGGAAAAGGAAACTTTCAGGAGAAACTCAAATATCTTCTTATAGAATCTTAGCGACAAATGCCCTGGTAGAATTCAGATAATTAGGTGGAATGAGCTCCCCTTGTGGGACACACTCCTTGCTCGTCCGGATAGGCCCCTCTCGCCGGTCTAGCAGCCAGTACGCAGCACGAATCAAAAGTCTCTGCCACAGACTCGTTTGGGGGGTAAATCCGTACGATCCTCTGCCACAGGATGTATCAGATTATCTCTGCAGTGAAAGTCAGTCACAGTGCCTGAACCTTTAAGCCGAACCGGCAACACTATGCTGTATAGTTACTTCTTTTGGATACGTCCTTCGACCGAGTCACCAGGCCCCTCTATAGACCAGCACGCTGCGTGATCTCTCCAAGAAAAGGAAAAGATTATGTCTATGTATGTGTATATGTGTATGTATGTATGTATATATATATATATATATATTTTTGTAAATATATTTATTATATCTTTTCATGTGACAACACTGAAGAAATGACATTTTGCTACAATGTAAAGTAGTGAGTGTACAGCTTGTATGAAAAATGTAACATTGTAAATTTTCTGTCCCCTCAAAATAACTCAACACACAGCCATTAATGTCTAAACCACTGGCAACAAAAGTGAGTACACCCCTAAGTGAAAATGTCCAAATTGGGCCCAAAGTGGCAATATTTTGTGTGGCCACCATTATTTTCCAGCACTGCCTTAACCCTCTTGGGCATGGAGCTCACCAGACCTTCACAGGTTGCCACTGGAGTCCTCTTCCACTCCTCCATGATGACATCACAGAGCTGGTGGATGTTGTGCTCCTCCACCTTCCATTTGAGGATGCTCCAAAGATGCTCAATAGGGATTAGGTCTGGAGACATTCTTGGCCAGTCCATCACCTTTACCCCCAGCTTCTTTAGCAAGGCAGTGGTCGTCTTGGAGTTGTATTTGGGGTCATTATCATGTTGGAATACTGCCCTGCGGCCCAGTCTCCGAAGGGAGGCAATCATGCTCTGCTTCAGTATGTCACAGTACATGTTGGCATTCATGGTTCCCTCAATGAACTGTAGCTCCCCAGTGCCGGCAGCACTCATGCGCCCCAGACCATGACAATCCCACCACCATGCTTGACTGTAGGCAAGACACACTTGTCTTTGTACTCTTCATCTGGTTGCCGCCACACACGCTTAACACCATCTGAACCAAATAAGTTTATCTTGTTTACATCAGACCACAGGACATGGTTACAGTAATCCATGTCCTTAGTCTTCTTGTATTCAGCAAACTGTTTGTGGGCTTTCTTGTGTATCATTTTTAGCAGAGGCTTCCTTCTGGGACAACAGCCATGCAGACAAATTTTATGCAGTGTGCGGTGTATGGTCTGAGCACTGACAGGCTGACCCCCCCACCCCTCCAACCTCTGCAGCAATGCTGGCAGCACTCATACATCTATTTCCCAAAGACAACCTCTGGATAAAACGGTGAGCATGTGCACTCAACTTCTTTGGTCGACCATGGCGAGGCCTGTTCTGAGTGGAACCTGTCCTGTTAAACCGCTGTATGGTCTTGGCCACTGTGCTGCAGCTCAGTTTCAGGGTCTTTGCAATCTTCTTATAGCCTAGGCCATCTTTATGTATGGCAACAATTCTTTTTTTCAGATCCTCATAGAGTTCTTTGCTATGAGGTGCCATGTTGCACTTCCAGTGATCAGTATGAGAGAGTGAGAGCGATAACACCAAATTTAACACACCTGCTCCCCATTCACACCTGAGACCTTGCAACACTAATGAGTCACATGACACCGGGGGAGGGAAAATGGCTAATTGGGCCCAATTTGGACATTTTCACTTAGGGGTGTACTCACTTCTGTTGCCAGCGGTTTAGACATTAATGGCTGTGTGTTGAGTTATTTTGAAGGGACAGCAAATTTACACTGTTATACAAGCTGTACACTCACTACTTTACATTGTAGCAAAGTGTCATTTCTTCAGTGTTGTCACATGAAAAGATATAATAAAATATTTACAAAAATGTGAGGGGTGTACTCACTTTTGTGAGATACTGTATATCTGTGTATATGGTTTTTTTTTCACAGGCATTGAGGTGAATCAGGTTGATAGCTATATATTGCTGCGTTAGTATTCACCCCTAAATAAATAAAATAACTAAGGTTTTCACTTCCTATATTTATGGAATGTTTAAACTTTGATAGGAAGGGTATATGGAAGGGGGGGGCATGTAAATACAAGATTGCAGATTATATAGGGCAGGCCGTATAGTATATATACTGCTGTTCAGAGTATATAGTGCCTGGGGGCCTGGGGACCCCCACGTCATTTTTTAAAAAATTTTGGTGTGAGGTTCCCCTTAATATCCATACCAGACCTGAAGGGCCTGATATGGATTTTGGGGGGGGCATCCACGCCATTTTTTTTTTTTGGTATTTTTGGTGCGGGTTCCCCTTAATATTCATACCAGACCCAAAGGGCCTGGTAATAGACTGGGGGGGAACCCACGCCTTTTTTTTTAAATGATTTTCATCTATATTTCCGGTATCCGACAATACATTACAGCCTAAAGCACTTGCTGACCGCTGCACACCGATATACGTGGGAACAATGGCAGCGGTGGGCACATGGGCATACCTGTACATCCCCTTTAATTGGCGGGGCTAGTGGGCATGCACGCACGCCTGCCGCGTACAGCATGACCATGCCCACGGGTCCTGCAGACTCGATGTCCCATGATCCTGTCACAAAGCCGCAGAACGGGGAGATGTAAACAAGGCATTTCCCCATTCTGTCTAGTGACGTGACAGGGATCTGCTACTCCCTGTCATCGGGAGCAGTGATCGCTGTCATTTCAGTGGTAGCCCATCCTCCCCACAGTTAGAATCACTTCCTAGGACACGCTTAACCCCTTGATCGCCCCCTAGTGTTTAACCCCTTCCCTGCCAGTGTCATTTACACGGTAATCAGTGCATTTTTATAGCACTGATTGCTGTATAAATGACAATGGTCCCAAAATTGTGTCAAAAGTGTCCGATGTGTCCGCCATAATGTCGCAGCCACGATAAAAATCGCAGATCGCCGCCATTACTAATAAAAAAAATTAATAATAAAATAATAAAAATGAATAAATAAAAATGCCATAAATCTATCCCCTATTTTGTAGACGCTATATGTTTTGCGCAAACCAATTGCGATTTTTTTTTACCAAAAATATGTAGAAGAATACATATCGGCCTAAACTGAGGAAAACATTTGTTTTTTTATATATTTTTTGGGGATATTTATTATAGCAAAAAGTAAAAAATATTGCTTTTTTTTCAAAATTGTCATACTTTTTTGTTTATAGCGCAAAAAATAAAAACCGCAGAGGTGATCAAATACCACCAAAAGAAAGCTCTATTTGTGGTTAAAAAAGAACATAAATTTTGTTTGGGTACAGCTTTGCACGACCGGGCAATTGTCAGTTAAAGCGACGCAGTGCTGAATCGCAAAAAGTGCTCTGGTCAGGAAGGGGGTAAAATTTTCTGGGGCTGAAGCGGTTAAAATACATTTTTTCTTTTAGAAATGTCATTTTGCTGTGGTACTGTTATAAACATGGGAAAGATGCGCTACTTTACAGGCAGACTAAGGAGACCCCCCAGGCACGATATTTAAAGTAATATTTAATTTTTATTATTTCACTTTGAGCATTATTAAAATCACTGCTCCCGAAAAAATGTCCGTTTTTAAAACCTTTTTTTTTGCATTGATACATGTCCCCTGGGGCTGGACCCGGATCCCCAAACACTTTTTATGGCAATAACTTGCATATAAGCCTTTAAAATGAGCACTTTTGGTTTTTCATGTTCGTGATCCATAGACTTTAACGGTGTTCGCACACATTTTTTGCCTGTTCGCATGTTCTGCTGCGAACCGAACTGAGGGGTGTTCGGCTCATCTCTAGTACAGTACCTGACCGCGAGATTGTGTTTCCAGCGCGATCCCATCGTGCTGGTTCTCGGCGACATGGTACTGTGCATGTCACGCTGGCTCGCTCTTCGGGAGAGGAACTTTTGTTTTCCGGCGGCGGTCCCCCCCCCCCCAGGGGCATACCAGGCCCTTAGGTCTTTCTCAAGAAAGAGATTTCTTGTCTCTTAAGCAGAACTGTTTGAGAGAGGGTTAGGGCCAGGACACCCTTAGGTAGTAGTGTCTATATACAGTGTCTATATACACTCCACTTCTTCCTCCAGAACTCACTTGCTTGCAGAACTCAGCTGGAACACTTGTATAAATCTGACAAAAGCACTCAGTCAGATATAAAAGAAATAGCCGTTTGTAGGCAGGAACCAGAGACCCCTTAGTTGTGTAGCAAAAGTTCAGTGTCCAGCATTAACCACTCCTGCGGCCAGTGATCCCAATACCACCTCTTCAGACACTGCCAACTCACATGGCTACAGCTGCCCCTTTCACTAGCCCTCCAGGCTACCTTCTCCACAGTCCTCCCAGACTGAAACTCTCTCCACAGTCTTCCAGACTGACACTCACCAGCCCACCCGGCTGACTCTCAGGAGATCTCCTAGATGTGCTGACCTGTTCCTGCTGTCCTCTCCCTTGCTCCCGTGCCTCTAGAAAGAGCCTCCTCCATATGTGATCCTTCCAACACCTGAGCCCCATGCACAAGGTCACCCCCCCAGACAAGGGGGCGCCCTGCGAGGGTCTCTGACAGCCTCCCCAGCACTCCATCTCCATCTTCCAACCAACTGCCCTTGCTGGCATGGCTCATGGCTATTTTTTAGGTGGTCTGCCCCCTTCCAGCCCCTTTTTGCTGGGAATTGGTTGAGGTCCTCATAAATATGCTTGACAGTCCCTCCTAGCTTCCACCCGCTACATCTAGAACATTCTCCAATGTTCTATAAAACAGGGGGAGGCACCAGAAGAGCTGTCAGATGAGTCATCCAGCCTTTGAGTCACTAAACCCTGACCCAGATTTACTACCCAGGCCTGGCTCTCAGCCAAGCCAATTTACCTACACTAACAACTTACCTATTTACATCTAGCACACGAGAGGGTGCTACACACTGATTCACATACCTCCCAACTTTCTGAGATGGGAACTAGGGACACCTATTAGCAAAATGATTGGTTAAACCTACAAGTTTTTTTTTTCACTACTATTCCTTTATATTGCAGCAATTTAGAAATTGGACTTTGTTCCAAATGAGGGACAGTCCCTCGAAATCAGGGACAGTTGGGAGCTATGGATTTATTTATACTGTACATTAAACTAGCCGAGCCTAATTGGTTCTGAGGATGCCAAAGGTCTGTGGGACACCAGCATCCTAGCAACTAATGATAATGTGCAGCAAATCCTGCTGGTTGTTAGGACACCAGTGGATCTTAGCAACCGGTGGTAGTTTGTGGCTGCACCTGATTGAATGCCAGGACATGGGTTGCTAGGACATCAAGTCAAGCCTGGTTCGCTGCTAGGGCACCAGCGGCTTTGGGCCAATGGCTTACCTTCCAACTTTTTGAGATGGGAATGAGAAACACCTATCAGCAAAAGTATGCAGGCATAGGACACCCCCCTGCTACTATACAACTATATAGATCAGACCAAAATGAGGGACAAATGAGGAGGAATGAGGGACAGAGGGACATTGCTCCAAATCAGGGACAGTCCCTCAAAAACAGGGACAGTTGGGAGCTATGCAACGGACTCCCAGCAACCAATGATGTTTCGTAGTCAAACGTGATTGGTTGCTAGGAAACCAGTGGTGTCGGAATAGTGCCATCCTAGTAACCAGTGGCATTGTGTGGCTGCGCCCGATTGGTTGGCAGGACATGGGTTGCTAGGACATCAAGCTAAGCCTGATTGGTTGCAATGAGGCCAACGGCATTGGGCCAATGGAGTCCCTGAAACCAATGATGTGCAGCTGAGCTTTATTGGTTCCTAGAACTCCAGCAGCCTCCGGGCCACCAGCATCATAGAGACTAATGACATTGCGCAGCCAAGCCTGACTGGTTGCTAGGACGCCAATGGCTTTGAGACGGTGACGTCATTGCTGTCTGCTTGCTGTGAGGGTGGACACCAGTGTTGCCAACCTACCAGATTGAAATTTACTGACACAGCACCCAAAATTTACTGGCACAGCCACGTTTTTACTGACATTTCCAAAAGTTACAAAATTACAGTTTTAAGTGCAAATTTGAGTATGTAGGCTGCAAACATACAATATGCAATTAGCAATATGATTTAAGGTAGATAATAAGGCAAAAAACATATTTCTTATTTTATTTTCAATATAGTAGGTAAGTAGCTCAGGGACAGGAGGGCAATAATTTAGAATGGGTGGCACACATAAAATTGACTCTCACAGTGACACTGACAGCCATGTGCAGGAGCACAAATGATGATGACATCTCACTGACACAACATGAACCCTCCTAAGTCACAGTGACAGTCTCTCTCCAAGCCAAGTGGTCCCTCCAGTCCACTCCAGTCTAAACAGCACCGATGGTCCCAGTCCAAGCCTGCCTTGCTCCAATACCGCAGACATGAGGCTCTGGCCACACCGCTTGGCTCCACTGCACCACGACATCACACGACATGCTCAGGCACCGCCTCTGCCAGAGCCGCCCAATTACACTGTAGCAGGCACTCGGATGGTCTCAGCCAGCTCCGAACCAAGCTGAGCGTCACAACCATATTTTTTACTGGCAACCTTTTACTTTTACTGGCATTTACTGGCAGGAGAAAATTGCCTGTTTTTTACTGGCTGCCAGTAAAAATACTGACGGTTGGCAACACTGGTGGACACTGGTGAGGATCCATCGCCATAGAGCCCGTGTAAGTATCAGAGCGGAGCCACCTAGAGGGAATGATGGAGAAAAAATAATAAAGAAAGAGAGGTTTCCAGAGACTACTCCCACATCTTAAAGCCACATTATTGAATGCCTGAGTACTACAAACCGAAGGTGAGGGTTCTGTGAGACCACACTAGGAGACACCAGCAGCAGAAGGAAACATACTCATTACATCACATAGAGTCATAGACCAAGATTAAATACAAGAAATAATCACAGACTGTTTATAAGCTACTACCCATCTACTTCCTTTAAATCATTTTTATCATAATCTAATCACCAGCACTTTACTATAGCACTGAAGTGGACTATCATTACACACCTTTATGGTCACCATTTTTATGTTTATTGCTCTATGATTATATTTATGAATGATTGCACATTTATCAATGATTTTAGAAGAATTCACTGTTTTTTATTCACATAGATTTATTCACAAAAAATTTTTTAATCACGCTATTTTATTCACGTTAATTTTAGAGTGGAACTATAACATCATTGCAGTTATTTATATGTATTTTTTCACGTTTATTTTAATATCATCACCCCACCAGTAAATAGCAGCGATCGCTACTTAATGCAATTAGAGATCATTGATCCTAGCATCAATAGCTGCAGCTACTAGTATTTGTATACCTCCACATTTTCTCTTAGTACATATTTTGTACACCCATTCACATGGTTTATTAATATTGCGCGAAATATATTCAAATATTTACTCTACTAAGTGTTGGTGTGAACACCCTCATTTTGCTGCAATATTATCACTTGTTTGTTAATTATATATTCACATAACTGTTTAGTTACCCCACTATTTATATCCACCAGCGCGAAGGACACTTTTTAGTTTTACGGTCATAGCAACCAATGATGTTGTGCATCTGAGCATGTCCTAGCAACTGTTGATGTATTATTGGATTCAGAGTATTTAAAATCTACTAATATCTATTCATTTTGTATAACTGTGTAAGAATTGTCTGCTTTTATCAATGAATGAATGTGTACCTGCTATTAATTAGTTCAGTATTAACGAATTATTGCTAATAATAATAATACATGAATAGGAATGTGATTTTATTGGTAGTACATGTGTTCTGATCTCTTAATTCATAAAGATCTGGTCATGGAAATGACAGCTACGCTTTTTTTTTCTTTGATCACACCCGCCCGCTCGTCTTTCATGCTGACTCTTTGCCGTGATACACTATAAACTAACAGCTTTACTATTGGTGCTGCTCCAGGCCGTCACCTAGGGCACGGCACACCTCATTGGTTCCTCAAGCTGTCAACATTCCATGCGGACCCACCCCCTTCTCGTGTGTCACAAGGAAGTAGGCGGGTCTCGTATCTATCGGCAGCATCTGTTGGCTGCATGAAATTCCTCTACAGAGGGCCTACGGCGAGCCCATTGGCTCAGCTGTTCCTTTAGCCGGTCCGCCCACTTTCATTGTTACGTCACCCGGAGAAAAGGCGGTGTCAGGATTGGGCAGCGGCCTGGAATGGGACGCGGCGGTTGGCTGGGAGAGCCGTCCGTCACCTTTCGGTAGGCGGGGCTGGAAGTAGGCGAGCTGGGGGAGCAGTCACTGGGCATGAATTGTGTTTGCTGCTGAGCTGTCAGTGAATTGCCGTCCTTCCTGCGCCCGCCCTGACTGGGTTTTTTTTCTACGATTCTTCTTTTTTTTCCTATGATGATTGGTGCCTATCCTGGATGAACATTATTACCCACAATGCACAGGACTGTGGGCATGTAGCTGCCAGCTAGTGTTGTCAACCCCTCCCCCCTTCTGTATCCAAGATGGCGGTCCAGGAATCAGCTGCTCAGCTCTCAATGGCTCTGAAGGTTGAGGAGTACCCAACTTTAAAGGTGTGTCATGCTGTGCAGTGCCAGGGGCCAGGGAGGAGAGCAGGGGCTGCAGGGTGCTCACAGGGGGGTAGGTACCCACATAGCCCTGTCTGGAGGGCAGCCTCTCCACCTCTAATAACAATGTGTGGAAAGAAATCTCCCCATGGAGGAAGGGGCTGCTTCTGTATGGTGGAGGATGGGCTCTATGGGGGTGTCACCAGCCTGTCAGTAGGTACTGCCTCTTCCTGGTGCAGTATGGTGCCTGTAGGGGGCGTCGCCTGCTTATAATAGGGTACTGTCTCCTATTGGTCGAGTATGGTGTCTGCAGGGGGCGTCGCCTGCTTATAATAGGGTGCTGTCTCCTATTGGTCGAGTAGGGGGCGTCACCTGCTTATAATAGGGTGCTGTCTCCTATTGGTGGAGTATGGTACCTGTAGGGGGCTTCACCTGCTTATAATCGGGTGCTGTCTCTTATTGGTGGAGTAGGGGGCGTCATCTGCTTATAATAGGGTGCTGTCTCTTATTGGTGGAGTACGGTGTCTGTAGGGGGCGTCACCTGCTTATAATGGGGCGCTGGCTCTTATCGGTGGAGTATGGTGCCTATAGGGGGCGTCACCTCCTTATAATAGGGTGCTGTCTCTTATTGGTGGAGTATGGTGCCTGTAGGGGGCGTCACCTCCTTATAATAGGGTGCTGTCTCTTATTGGTGGAGTATGGTGCCTGTAGGGGGCGTCACCTCCTTATAATAGGGTGCTGTCTCCTATTGGTCGAGTAGGGGGCGTCGCCTGCTTATAATAGGGTGCTGTCTCCTATTGGTGGAGTATGGTACCAGTAGGGGGCTTCACCTGCTTATAATCGGGTGCTGTCTCTTATTGGTGGAGTAGGGGGCGTCATCTGCTTATAATAGGGTGCTGTCTCTTATTGGTGGAGTACGGTGTCTGTAGGGGGCGTCACCTGCTTATAATGGGGCGCTGGCTCTTATCGGTGGAGTATGGTGCCTATAGGGGGCGTCACCTCCTTATAATAGGGTGCTGTCTCTTATTGGTGGAGTATGGTGCCTGTAGGGGGCGTCACCTCCTTATAATAGGGTGCTGTCTCCTATTGGTCGAGTAGGGGGCGTCGCCTGCTTATAATAGGGTGCTGTCTCCTATTGGTGGAGTATGGTACCTGTAGGGGGCTTCACCTGCTTATAATCGGGTGCTGTCTCTTATTGGTGGAGTAGGGGGCGTCATCTGCTTATAATAGGGTGCTGTCTCTTATTGGTGGAGTACGGTGTCTGTAGGGGGCGTCACCTGCTTATAATGGGGCGCTGGCTCTTATCGGTGGAGTATGGTGCCTATAGGGGGCGTCACCTCCTTATAATAGGGTGCTGTCTCTTATTGGTGGAGTATGGTGCCTGTAGGGGGCGTCACCTCCTTATAATAGGGTGCTGTCTCTTATTGGTGGAGTATGGTGCCTGTAGGGGGCGTCACCTCCTTATAATAGGGTGCTGTCTCTTATTGGTGGAGTATGGTGCCTGTAGGGGGCGTCACCTGCTTAGAATAGGGTGCTGTCTCCTATTGGTGGAGTATGGTGTCTGTAGGGGGTGTCAAATGCTTATAATAGGGTGCTGTCTCCTATTGGTGGAGTATGGTGCCTATAGGGGGCATCACCTGCTTATAATAGGGTGCTGTCTCTTATTGGTGGAGTATGGTGCCTGTAGGGGGCGTCACCTGCTTATAATAGGGTGCTGTCTCCTGTTGGTGGAGTATGGTGTCTGTAGGGGGTGTCGCTTGATTTATGAGTGCTGATCTTTTTTGGTGCTGTATGGCACCCATAGGGGGCCTCGCTGGATTATAAGTAGGTGCTGCTCCTTTCTGATGGAGTATGGCATCTGAAGGGGGTGTCGCCTGCTTATCTTAGTGTACTGCCTCTTTTTGGTGGTGTATGGTGTCTGTAAGGGGCGTCACCTGCTTATAATAGGGTGCAATTTCTTATTGGTGGAGTATGGCATCTGTAGGGGGGTTGCTGGCTTATAAGTGGTTGCTGCCCCTTTTTGGTGGTGTATGGCACCCATAGGGGCCCTCACTGGCTTATAAGTAGGTGCTGCGCCTTTCTGATGGAGTATGGTGTCTGAAGGGGGTGTAGCCTGCTTATCTTAGCGTGCTGGCCTCTATGCTGGTGATGCTCCTTTTTATTATATCTAGGATAAATCCCAGTTAAAATCCAGTTTTGGTGGCGTATGGTGTCTGTAGGGGGCGTCTGCTTTTAATTGGATGCTGTCTCTCTTTATGGTGGAGTATGGCCCCCGTAGGGGGTGTCACCTGCTTACAAAAGGGGGGTGCCTCTTTATGATATGATGGAGTAAGATGTCTGTAGGGGGCATCACATTATAATAGGTGCTGCTACTCCATTGTCGGGTACAGTGGGGCACCAGTGGGAACAAAACTCCATAAAATAGCTTTCTGTCTTTAAGAGAAACTCTAGGGGGTGGCATGTAATAGGGTGCTGTCTCTTTCTGGTATAGTGTGGCATCTGAGGATGATATTCCTTGTAATCGGGTTCTGTCCTTTTCTGGTGGGGTATGACATCTCTTGGGGGTGGCACGCCATGCAAGAAGGTGCTGTATCTCTCTGCTGGAATGTGGCATCTGTAGGGGTGATCATTTTTTATAAGTTGGTGCTTCCCTTTTCAGGTGGAGTATGCTATCTGTAGAGGGTGTCATCTGCTTATAAAAGGGTGCTGCCTCTGTTCAAGTGAAGTAAGGCATCTATGGGAGTATCACTAAATAGTATAGGGTTCTGTCCCTGTGGCATCTTTAAGGGGTGACCTTTCTTGCAGTAGGGTACTGCCCCTTTCTAGTGAAGTATGTCCTCTGTGGGTGGTGACACCCGCCTATAAGAGGGCATTGCTTCATCCTGTGGGAACATGGTGCCCATGGGGGTAATCCTCATTATGATGGGGTGCTGGCCCTCTGTGGTGGCATATGGTTTTTGTAGGGGTGTCACCTTCTATTAATCTGGTGCTACCTCTTTCTGTTGGAGAATGCCATCTGTAGGGGATGTTACCTGCATATATTGGGGTGCTGCCTCTTTGCAAGATGTGGGACTAATGAGAGTAGCACTCTATTCAATAGGATGCAGTCTCTATACTAATGTCTAGGGCATGGGTGCTCAACCTGTGGCCCTCCAGTTGTTGCAGAACTACAAGTCCCATGAGGCATTGCAAGGCTGACAATTACAAGCATGACTTCCATATGCAAAAGCATGATGGGATTTGCAATTCCGCAATAGCCGGAGAGCCACAGATTGAGCACCCATGGTCTAGGGGGTGCCACCTGCTTCCACGTTCTGGTGGAGCATAACAACTGTAGGGGTGTCACCTGCTTGTATTAGGGTGCTGCTGCTTTCTGGTGGAGTATGGCATCTGCAGGGGTGTCATATGTTTAAAATAATCTGCTGCCCCTTTACAGGTAAAATGTGGCACCAGTGGGGGTAACACTCCATATAATAAGGTGCTGCTTCTTTCTGATGAAGCCTGGCATTTGTGGGAGTGTCATCTTTCTATAAGTGGGTTCTGGTGCTGTATGGTAGCTGGAGGGCACCCATTCTACCACAATGCTGTTCCTTTTCTGGTGGAGTATGACATCTCTAGGGGTTAGCATTCCTTGTAATAGGATGCTGCCCTCAATATGGGAGGTGCAAGGGATGGCATCTATACTTTTTTCGTGGTGCTCCTTTCTGGTGGAATATGGCATAATTGTGGGTAAGGTTGGGGGGAGGGGGTGAATTTAGGTGGACCATGGCATCCCCTTTAATCTCCAGCTTCCTTTCCTGGTGTAGTGTGGTATCTATAAAGAGTAGCACTCCATGTAATTGGTACTGCCACATTTTGTGTGGAACATGGCCACTGTAGGGGTGGCACCCTTTGTGTGGACCATGGCCACTGTAGGAGTGGCACCCTTTATAGCTATTGGCTGCTTCCTCCCCATGGTCTATGGCATGTATAGTAGATGTGACCCTTGATAATACACACGGAAGGTGTGTTGAGATAAGTAAGAGAAGAACCAAGGAAGAGCAGAGTCATGGAGACCAAGGGAATAGTTTTTTTTAAAGCAGAGCGTGTGGCCAGCTGTATCAGAGGCAACCGAGAGGTCTAAGTGTAGGAGTACAGGGCAGTGACCATTGGTTTTGCAGTTAGTAGATTGTTCGTGAGTTTTAGGAGAGTAGCTTCTGTGGAGTGTTGTGGGCGAAAACCAGACTGAAAAGGGTCAAGAGGGTTGTTATCAGTGAGGTGATGGCTCAGGCAGTTGTATACTAGGCATTATAGAAGTTTGGAGGTAAACCGGAGTAAAGAGATGGATCTTAGGTTGTTAAGAGGGGATCCAGCAAGAACTTTTTAAGTGTGGGGGTGACCAGTTTATGTTTTAGAGGGTTGAAGAAGATGTGAGTTAAAGAATATAAGAGAACAAGAGGTGACTGTAGTAGTTGCAAGGGTCCAGGGGTTAGGTGGGCATTAATTATTTAAAAAAAAAATGCAATCTCATCCATGGTAACAAGGTTGAAAGAGGGAAGTATTGAATGTGCACGTGGGCATGGCATGGTAGGGGAGATATCTGCACAGTGGGGATCTGATCACGAATTGCATCAAACTTATTTTTGAAGTGATTGCCAATCTCTTAGGCAGTGGGCAAGTTGGTGGGTTGGGGTAATGGAGGTTGAAGGTGGAAAAGAGTTGACAGAGGCTGCATGAGAGGGTGTTAATGAGAGTGAGACAATTGGTCTGTTTAGCAGTGCGGAGGCAGAAGTTGTATTTTTGGAGGACAACTTTATACAGGGTAGGGTTTGGTCCTAGTGATTGGCTGGCTGTGTTCCCTCTTTGCTGCATCTTCGCTGGTGTCTAAACATTTCCAATAGACTAGTTACCAAACCAAGAGGACATAAAACTAGGGAAGTTCATTGTTAAAGTTCCCTTTTTTTTCATTTTTATTTATTTATTTTTTAGTAAGTTATTTGGCACCTTGACAACTTGTCGCATTGTTTGTCTGATAGTAAATATGTTTCCTGTTAGTTGGTGCATTGGTGATCATATTTATCAAAGTATCTGGAGAAAGATCTTTTCTTTAGGTGACAAAATGGTTCAGTGCGCTCCATACAGCTGAGCAGCCATCTTGCAGCACCAGACACATCCCACACTGCAGTATTGCATGGCCACAGGAGCCCCAAATAACACAACTGCATGCCCAGAAGCACCTAGAACATCCCACATCATCGCACATGCTGGAGTTACACTTAAAAATGTATTGTTCTGAGTTACAAACAAATTTGACTTAAGAACAAACCTACAGTCCTGTATTGTGTGTACAATCAAATTATAACTATTATTCAGTTGCAAGCACCGCAAAAAAAGTCAAAAATCTCCTGGAGATGATCTAAGCCCCGTTTGCACTGGTGCGACTCGTCATGCAATTTGATAGTTCCAAATCGCATGACAAGTCACACCCCATTGCCAGCAATTGAACCGTTCATATCGCCGTGACTCATGACGATTTTGAAAAGGGTTCCTGCACTACTTTTTACCGATTTTCATTGCGACTTGCTTAGACTTCTGTTAAATTAAAGCGCAAGCCGCAATGAAATTGGCAGTGCAAATTGCACTAATGTGTGGCTTTGAAATTGTATTGAAGTAGCGCGATTTTCAAAGCTGCACAAGTGTGGAACCAGTGCTTAAACTCAAAAGCAAATACTGATTATATTGCAGCTGAGCTTACCAATGCTTAGATGTGCTGGCTTAATTTGTTTTTCTTTTTTAGGCTTTCTTTGCCCCTAGTGATCTGGCCAGTAAGTCTGTTATTTTTCAACAGAATGAGCTGATCTGCAAATGTAGCAGTAATGCCCCGTTCACACCTGAGCGATTTTCTACTGGAAGCTTGTAGCTCTAAAACGCTCAACAAGCCAAGATTAAATTTGTTACCGGGGATGAGAGTTTTTAATACAAGCACTAACTCCCCATAATGACTATAGGAAAAAAAATGGTAGTTTAACCAAATCTATACCAGGTCTATTCTGGCACTCCTCTGCTACATGTAAAAATCATCATTTTTTTTTTGCTAGAAAATTACTCAGAACCCCCAAACATGTTGTTTTTTTTTTTTTTAGCAGACACCCTAGGGAATAAAATGGCGGTTGTTGCAACTTTTTATGTCACACAGTATTTGTGCAACAATATTTCAAATGCGTTTCATGAATTTGGTACTTAAAAATCTCCATAGGCGATGCTTTAACATTTTTTTTTTTTTTTTTTACAGTTTACCAGGTTAGAGTTAAAGGAGGTCTAGTGCTAGAATTGTTGCTCTCGCTCTTGCACACACGGCGATACCTCACATGTATAGTTTGAATGGCGTTTACATATGTGGGCGGGACTTGCGTGTGTGTTCGCTTCTGTGCACGAGCTACCGGGGATAGGGGCACTTTACATTTTTTCTTTTTGTTGCTTATTTTAAATTTTTATTTTTACACTTTTTCTCTTTTAATTAATATTATTTTTGTATCACTTTTATTCCTATTACAAGGAATATAAACATCCCTTGTAATAGGGATGGTGTGTGACAGGTCAATAAGACCCCACATCTCTCCTTCCAGGCTGGAAAGCATGAGATCAAAAAAAAAAAAATTCACGATCCCATGCTTTCCAGCCACGATCAGGGCCTTGTTTACAAGTGCAGCCTGGACGTGACATCATAACGTCGTGCCCGGGTCTCCGATGGTCATAGAGGTGACTGGTGACCATCTGGTCACTGGAAATCTCTATGATCGTCATCCAGGCGGCCGATTCTTTCTCTGGGTACCCGATTGCACGAGAGACCACAGAGAAACACCGGAGGGTGGCGGGAGAGATATCGGGGGCGACTGCATGATTTGTATGTGCTGTTTTTAATATAAATAATTTTAATATGTTTGTTTAAATAAAATTATGAAATTGATATGATTTGCACCTTTTTAAACACGCATTTTTCTTCCTACATTTCCTATACTCAACAAGCCAAATCCCATCCATTTCAATGGCTCCTGTTCACATCTGAGCGTTCTGTTGCCTGAAGCAAAACGCCTGAAGCTCAAAAAAGTACATGATCTTCTTTTTGGCAGATTACAAGCATTTTTGACCCCATAGACTTCAATAGAAATGCCTGACTTGAGCTTTTTATGAGCGTTTTCTGCTCAAATAGCAGCTCTCCACCCCTAATTTCCTCTCCATCTCCTTACCCTAGTGCTTTCTATTGGCTAAACAAAAATGCCTCAATCTGTAAAATGTTTGTAATACACTTCTAAAATGCTTTTAAAAAGCTTAAAAAAAAAAATGCCAGAAAAATGTCAGTAAATTGCTACACTCAGGTGTGAATGGAGCCATCCAGACCACCAGGTGAAAACAGAGGCCTTAAAAAAAAAAAGAATACAACCACCACATCTAATCATTGATAAGCTGCTATTTATTATATTTTTGGCTTTCGGTTTAATACTGCTTTCATTTGAATCAGATTACACAACATGGCAAACATATTTGGCACCATCAAAGTAGAATACTCCAAAATACTCATGGCAATGTGACAATGTCTACACATAGCCAGCCCACCCAGGCATGTATACTTGGAAACATTCCCAAGCTGCCACTTCACTGCGCTATCCCTGCTATCTAAGCTCCAGTGTGGACTGGTTTTGGAAATTAGAGGGATGATGTCATGGCTTCTTCCATGTGATTGTGTTTGGACCTAATGATTGCCTAAAAAAAGTTCCCTCACTGCCACTTTGTTGCGTTATTCCCATTGTCTAAGTTTAGGCACTGACTGTTTTGGAAACGTAGAGGGATAATGTCATGGCACCCTCCATGTAACAGTGTTTGTGCCCAGTGATTGGCTGTCAATGTTCTCTCACCGAGTCTGTTGCAGTTTTCCCACTGTCTAAGCTCCAGTGTTCACTGGTTTTACAGCCTACCTGTAGAAGAATTACTTAATGGCACCCTCCATGTGACAATGTTTGGGTATAGTGATCAATACAACCATTAGTCCCTCCCCTCATGCCAGGGTGCTAGGTGTAACCCTGGACTCTGACCTGTCTTTTCCAAAATCCCAGCACTGTCCAAATTTTGTAGACTTCACCTCCGTAACATCTCTAAAACACGTCACTTTTTAACCGTTGAAACCACTAAGCAATTTATTCATACCTTGTTATCTCTCACCTTGACTATTTTAACTCCCTCCCCATTGGCCTACCTTTTTTTGCAAGCTATCCCCTCTTCAGTCAACCATGAATGCTGCTTCCAGACTCATCCACCTTACCAACCATTCAGTGTCTGCCAACCCTCTCTGCCAATCCCTCCACTGGCCTCCCATTGCCCAACAAATAAAATTCAGAACAATAACATGCAAAGCCATCCACAACTCTGCCCTGTACTAAATCACCAATCTTGTCTCTAAATATCACCCAAACAGTCCTCTCTTCTCCTCCCCAAAGCCTCTGCTCTCTAGTTTCCTTGTCTCCTCCTCCCATGCTTGTCTCCAGAGCCTCTCCCTTTCTCTGGAACTCGCTACCCCAATCTGTCCAGCTATCTCCTATTCTGTCCACTTTTAGGCGATTCCTGAAAGCTCATCTCTTTAGGGAAGCCTATCCTGCCTTCAGCTAACAACTGAATCTTCTATTTCTCCCATCAGTTCATCCCCCACATCTTTTGTTCCACCAATCTTTCCCTATTAGATTGTAAGCTCCTAGGAGCAGGGCCCACCAAATCCTCTGGTATTGAATTGTACTGCTGCTGTATTGTCTCCCTTTTATATTGTAAAGCGCTGCGCAAACTGTTGGCGCTATATAAATCCTGTATAATAATAATAATAATGTGCCCTTATTGCCTCTGTGCTGCGTTATCTATGGTGTTAAAGGTTCAGTGTTGTCTGGTTTTGGAACCTAGAGGTATTGTACCCTCCAAGTGACAGTGCTTGGGCCAAATGATTGGTAAGGATGAGCTTGGGCACGTTCAGACAGTCCAAACCCACCTAAAATATTCTGCCAGGTAGATGTCACTGTGGTTGGCCAATCATAAGCCCCTGAGGCATTCCCCACCCTGCAACTGCATGTTTACAAAGGGCCTGAGCTCATCTCTGGTGATTGGCTGCCTGAGCCTAAAAGGTGGAACGTAGGGGAGGTTGCATGTTTCTCTATATGTTAGAAGCCTGAGTAGCCAGGTACTAGGCCCATACACTTCCACAAAGAGGAGGTCAGATGTTCCCCCATATGTTAGCAAGGACCCTGACATTGCAGGGGGGCTGTGAGTGAGCATAGCCAGAAGAGAAGGAAAGGGTGGGACTTGGCTGGGGTCACTATGTAAGAGATGGGCCCTGATTTTCGGGATTCTGCACATGAACTAAGGGTGCATATAGTCATCTAGATATCCCTGTGTTATGGTCTGCAGCTGGTTTAGCAGGTTTATCCAGCCTACAGGTGCATTTAAATTTAATTCAGTTTGGTTCTTGATAAACAGATGAAGTTGTCGTCAATAAGCACTTTTGAATTCCTAAAGGTTCTTTGGCTGTGCTCACCCCGTTCCCTGCACCATGCTAATTAACATTACCGGTTACCTACTAGAAGGATGATTTCTTGCTTTGCATCATGGGGGCCGATTTCTGGTGTGAATCAAATGAACTGTGAGTTGATGAACAGGAAATATAAAGCTCAAAGTGTGTTTTCTAATTGTCAAAGCATGGGGGCCCAAAAAAATGTTTGTTTATTTTAGAGAAAGGGTCCTAGTTTTTCCAGAATTACTGTGTAATTCCAGACATTTTTAAAGGTCAGTCCGCTCACGACTGATATTTCAGTTTTCTGGTTGACGCTGGAAGCAAATAAAATAAAAAGGATGGAACTATGTCAGCCTGGAGTGAAAGTAGGAAAACAAAATTGACTCCCTAGACGCCACCTATAGCTAAAATATATTTTTTATGGACCAGTCCTTTTTAATACAAACGTTGCTTATATCGTTAGTCAGGTTGGAAAAAGACACGTCCATCTAGTTTAGCCAGTAAGAAAAAAAATAAACCAAAGAGGAAACCTCAAAATCAAAAAACGAGGGCGCACTCCATGGAGGTCTCACTGGTACATTTATTTTGTGTAGCCCCCTGTTGACAGTCCCTGCCTTTTTGGCTCCACCCATAAAACATATCGGGGGGGGGGGGCTAAGGGTGGGGACTTTTTCCACAGCCAGCTACACACAACTTGTTAGTGGGACCTCCTTGGAGTATGGCCTTGTTTTTCGATTCTGCAATACATATTGAGCCAGAGGAGCTTCTGAGACCTTCACCCGGATTGGTGCAGTCTTTTTTTTGGCATTTTACAAATGGGAAACCTCCATATACGCTGTACTTTTGCGCACAGTTTATCTAGAGCAGTGGTTCCCAACCTGATAGGACCGTGACCCCCTTGATAAAATTTCCCAAGTTGTGGGGACCCCTAACAGTAAAATTATTTTCATAGCGTGGGTTGTCAGCACCCAAGGTAAGACAAGTAATTTGCGCCCCTAATCCACAGACATTTAAGACTATGAGTCCCTTACACTCATACAGTATTAAAAGCCCTTATGGTACATTTTAGGATGTACCACTCTCTCTTTGTTCTCCTTTCTTTGCATTTTATCACTCTCTATCCTAATTTCTTTTATTTTTTTTCCCCCATCCCTCTCTCTAGCCATCTTTCTTGTTCTCGCTTATTCTTTTTCTTTGTTCATCCTATCTTTTCCTCTCCCTTCCATGTATTCTCTATTTTTATTCCTTCTTTTACTCCTGGGTGGGGGGGGGGAGTTGGGATGAGTGGCAGTGCTGGCAGGGAGTTCTAATCGGCCAACTTAGGTGCTCTTGATCAAGGTCATCTGCTGATCTGAGAACTGTAGTGGGGACTTTTATTGGCAACTCTAATCACAGGTAGTGTTATCCTCGGTTCACACCAGCGGCACGACTTGCATGTCGCCTCACCGAGGCAACCTGCACACGACTGCCCGGGCGACTTGCAAAACGACTTCTGTATAGAAGTCTATGCAAGTCGCCCCAAGTCGCCCCCAAAGTCGTACAGGAACCTTTTTCTAAGTCGGAGCGACTTGCTCGCTCCCCTTAGAACGGTTCCATAGCACAGAACGGGAGGCGACTTGTCAGGCGACTAGGTCGCCTGACAAGTCGTCCCTGTGTGAACCGAGCCTTACTCACTGTTTTCTCCGGCTTCACTGTGTCTCCGACTTTGTAATGTCTCGTTAGCAGTGACACTTATGCTGAAATCAGGAGATGGGGTCTCCTCCAGCCCCTCCCACTTCACATTCCTCACCAGTCAGCTGACCTCTAGTCTCTGCCCCCCAGCCATGCTGTGAATTGAATGGGTGGCTGCGGGCTCCAGGGACAGCCTTGCTGGGCGGCCGCAAAAAGGCTGGGAGAGCGGTGCGGGCTAAAAGAACAGCCTAGAATTTGGTGACCCCTGGCAAATTATCATTCGACCCCCACCCCCCCAGGTTGAGAACCACTGATCTAGAGGAACACAAAAAACAAAAATTCCTTCCTGATCCCCCAGGAGGCAATCAGATATTCTCTGGATCAACAATGCCCTATGTTGCTACCTATAAATGTTAGTGTCCAGTTATATTCTGTGTATTTAAAAATGCGTCCAGCGCTTTGTTTTTTTTTTTTTTACCACTTCCCATCCGCACTATAGCCGAAAGCCGGCTACAGCACCCGTTCACAACAAATAACATTATTGGGAGGGCGTCCATGGACATCTTCTGTGATCACGCTTGCCCCTCACCCCCTGCGGCGTGCATCGGCACGGATCTGTGATTGCTGTGTCTTTGGGACACAGCTGATCACAGATGGGGGTAAAGCGCTAATCACAGCGGCCATTTTTACCATGTGACCAGCTGATCACAGTGTAAACAGGATTTTCCAGTTATTGGCAGTCATCTCCTCACGCTGACAGCATGTGAGGAGAGACAATAACCGGCTTATTCACATGGGGGACATCTACACTGATGACCTGGGCTCCAACAGTGCCCACAAGAGCTGCCTGTCAGTGGCCATCAGTGCCACCTCATCAGCACACATCAGTGAAGGAGCAAAATTACTTTTTTGGAACATTTTATAACAGAAACGAAGATCCTTTTTATTTATTTATTTTTTCAAAAATTTTTAGTCTTTTTTTGTTTAGCAAAAAACAAGTGGTGACTAAATACCACCAAAAGAAAGCTCTTTCTGTCTCAAAAAATGATAAACATTTTGTTTGGGTAAAGTGTTGCATGACTGCGCAATTCAAAGTGTGACAGCGCTGAAAGCTGAAAATTGGTCTGGGCAGGAAGGGGGCAAAAGTGCCCAGTAGGCAAGTGGTTAAAGCAATCTACTGCATTCGAGGGAGTCTATTCCACATCTTCACAGCTCTTACTGTGAATAAGGCTTTCCATATGTTAAAATTAAGGCTGGGTTCACACCTATGTGAATTTGATGCGGGTTTCCCTGCATCCAATTCGCATGACAGGAGATTGCGACTGGCTCTCTATGGAGACTGCGGAGCGGCTTGCACAGGAGTCCTGTGCGTCTTTGGCTCAGTTTCGAATTCAGGCAAAAAGTTGGCCCTGATTCGTCTCTGGAACTGAGAACAGGGACGCACCGGTCCCCTGCTGCGTGCCGCATCAGCCAGAGGTGTGAACCCAGCCTAAATCTCTTTTTCCCCAAACGTAGAGTGCCTCCTTGTCTTCTGTAATGACCTGAAAGTCAATTATTCTACACCCTTAATCGTCCTAAGAGCTTATGAGACTGCCTGTTTGAAATTGCCTCTTGCTGAAAAGCCATACAGTTTTCCTCCCATGAATTGTCACCACCCTTGTTGGATCAGGAGATCCAGTAAGGTTTTGATGTCTTTGGTGAATATTTTGTATCTCAGTGGGGGATTTGTTTTTTTTATATGTGGGCCTCATTTATTGCACAAAGGATTTATTGAAGTATATATATATATATATATATATATATATATATATATATATATATATATATATATATATATATATATATATATATATATATATATATATATATTATATAGCACAATAACTTGGACAGAAGGCAGGTGAAAAGGTAGAGTGCCCATAAAAAATGGGATTGTGTAAAAGGGAGTTATTTTCTGATTGAGAAGAGTTAGTTGCTGATTTTCGAATGACAAGGTAGTAGCCCCCACCTTCAGGGCCTGCTCCTCACCAGTGGTGGTAGTGACCTCCAAATGGGGGTGGGGGGGTTGACTTAAGTACTGTAGGTCAAGCTAAGAAGCAATAAAAAGCAAAAACTGGAGGAGCTCAAGGGTAATCGAGAAAACGGAGGGAGAATAAAGATGAAAACCGAGGAAATTGAAACTAGTTGAGAAATAGAAGGGATGAGGGAAGGGCGGTGGGAAAAGAGAGGAATGTTCCCGCATGGCCCAGTCCTGCGTGCGTAATGAGAAACCACAGAAGAACTGGGAGCAAGGTGTGGTCAAGTTTCAGGCTATCCTTAAATGCAATCCACATGTCTCAGACCTTCAAGAACTTGGTGTGAGTGTCTTTTCAATTTAGAGGGGAGCTCCTTATGTACAGTAGTCCCCATAAGCCGTTGTTTAACTTCAAGGGTGACGAACTATTGCCACCAGGCCTTGGCCAATGTTTCAGGTGCTGCCAGAAAGACATTGTGGGCCTCATTTAAAAAATACCACAACCTAAGCAAACCCAGCATTGTGATAAGTGGAGTGTCTTTGTACCTTCTGAGCTTTTGTTTATTACATCAGTTTGAGTTGCTTCTAAGATCATGCATAAATCATTTACAGGTACATTTGACCTGCAGTTGACGTCCTTTTGACCTGCTTCAAGAGGCTTTTGCTATTTTATAAAAAAAATGCAAAACCCATTTTGAAGCAAGCTACAGTTCTTCAGCACAAGCCCTAGTCTCTCAGCAGAAATGGAACTCCTGTTGCAGGAGATGCCTCTGATCTGACGGTAAACCACAAAGGCTGCAGAGTGACATGGAAACATCAATTTTAATACCATTGAATTAGAGAAAAAAAATTGTGTTGCAAATGTACTGTACAGTTGAAGTTTTCATTTAAATATCTGTGTTGCTTACAGCAGTCAGCTTCTACCTTTAATTTGGTAAACCTTGCTTTGGGAAGCTCATGAATTACATGAATTACATTTAGCTTCTGTTCCAGTGGGCTGAATGACATTCTTAACTGTAAGAGAGACAGAAAAAAGTAATTAAGTCATACTTCCCTACAGCAGGCCTTTATTATCAGTTTGCAGATTTAGCTTTATATAGGAGTAGGCACCTTAAAGGAGAACTGTCTTGTCTAACTAGCAGTGCATGAAAATGTGTGTTAATTTTAAATATCGCAATGGACTGCCTTACCTGCCAGTGCCAAGTCCCAACTTCTGTTGATTGGCCACTGTGATTGGATAGGTAAATGATATGGGGCAGGGATTAACCTAGACAAGAAGAGTGACAGGCATAGAGATGATTTGAGCAAAAATTAGGGTCCTGGATTTGGGATCCATAGGGCTCCAAAAGGAAGAAAATTTTGTTTTGAAGATCAGCATGTATGTACTTCAGCAGCACCTGGCTTTCTTAAACTCTAACCATCACTTCCAGTGATCTATTACCAGTCTGTGAAAAATCACAAACCCATAATGGTCAGAATCAGTAATTCTGAATGAAAAAGTTAGGAGTCCAGACTATGCCCCCTTATTATTATTATTATTATTATTATTATTTATTATACAGCTTATATATAGCGCCAACAGTTTGCGCAGCAATTTACAACATGAGGGCAGACATTACAGGTACATTACAATTTGGTACAAGAGGAATCAGAGGGCCCTGCTCGTTAGAGCTTACAATCTAAAAAGGAAGGGTCAATTGATAGAAAAGGTAATGGCTATGGGGGGATGAGCTGATGGAAGAAGTAAAACAGTGTTAGAAGCAGGATAAGCTTCTTTGAAGAGAAAGGTCTTCAGGGATTGCCTAAAGATGGATAGATTAGGGGACAGATTGGGGTAGGGAGTTCCAAAGGATGAGAGAAGCTCTGGAGGCGAGCATGGGAGGAGGTGACAAGGGAGCTAGAGAGCAGGAGGTCTTGGGATGACCGAAGAGAGCGGCTTATGCGCCACAACTTGAAGCTCTGGGACTCAGTCCATTACTCCGCTAACCTTATGTCCCCTTTTCTTTCTGCTTCTCCCGCTCTTCAGCAACCCCCTATTTCCGCCGGGTTTTGACCAACTGGCTCTTTTTCCTGCTGGTCCGCCCACGGGTTTACAGAGGTCCACTACCTCCTCCTCTCTCACAGACTTCCATCATGGCCCTCTTTTTGGGATACCAATGAGGCACCACCTGTAGAATTCTTCCGCTATGCCCAGCTGAACCACTGGGTTTCGCAAGTCCTCCTACTTTTTCCAAAAAACAATGTTTGAACATCTGTCTTCATTCCCCTGGTTCCCCCGGCACCATATCAAAGATTTACTATTCTCTTAATGCTTTAGATTACCCTGAGGCAGTATCTTATAAATTATGGTGGGAACATGATCTGGCGACCTCTATTGACCCAGAGGACTGGAACAAAGCCTGGTCCTCCATTGCTAAGTGCTCCTTCAACACGGCTACCCAAGAAGCTGCATATAAGGTTCTTCTACGATGGTACTGGGTTCCTGCCCGCATAGCGAGTTTGAACCTATCTTATGGTGACAGATGCTTCAGGGGTTGTGGGCAATGAGGGGTTGTTGCGCATGTTTGGTTCTGTCCCCGTCTTACAGGATTCTGGCTAGGGTGTTGGGGCTCCTCTATTCCTTGTTACATATACCCATCCACAAGGATGCCAAAATCGCTTTACTGCACTGCCGGATCCAGGGGTTATTCTCATACCAACAAATGCTGGCGTCCTACCTGGTCATAGCTGCTAAAAGGGCATTAGCCAGAGCCTGGAAGAAACCCTCTGTTTCGTTTGCCATGGTGAAGATCATCCTTACTGACCTTATAATTAATGAAAAAATTACTAGCATCTTACATGATACCCACTCTAAATTTCTAAAAAATATGGTCGCCCTGCTGTGACTACGCTCTCCCCACCCTGTACCCAAACAGCCAGGGTCTCTCCTAACATATGCCTTGCAACTCCCGCACTCTACAGGACTTCCCCTTCTTCCCCTTTCACCTCTCTCCCTCTCTCCCTCTCTCCTTCTCCCCTCTGTCTCCCGCTTTCTCCTTTCTTTGCTGACGTGCAGTTAACACCACTAGATACAAAACCAATTTTGCGCCTCTTTACTGACTATCCACCCTGCCCGGGGGCATTTTGTGGAACTGAATGTTTTTTTGTTTTTTTTTCTTCTTGATGCAAACTCTCCTTGTAGGCCCTTGGGCCTGGGAGACGTATGTGGACCTTCGGTTTGTTTCCTTATGTGGACCTTCGGTTTGTTTCCTTAAATAAGTTAATTGCTCATGTTCTCTCAGCCCATGCCTTTTTATTTTTTTGACATGCTATACCCCTGTGTGGGTGAAGGGTTGTCATATTTATTATAATAAAAATGATTGTACCAGAAAAAGTTAGGAGTCCAGCAAATCTCAGGGAATCCTGGAGAAACAGAATTCTTCTGTGAAGCCAAACACAATGATGAACTTTGCTCAAGGTACCTGCCCATCACCAACATAAGGAGTTGCTGGCTTAGGAACAGTAAAAACCCCAAACTTAAACCGTTTAAGAACTATACATATCTGCACCGCCTAGAGCAGTGATGGCGAACCTTGGCACCCCAGATGTTTTGGAACTACATTTCCCATGATGGTCAACTACACTGCAGAGTGCAGGAGCATCACGAGAAATGTAGTTCCTAAACCTCTGGGGTGCCGAGGTTCGCCATCACTGGCCTAGAGCATGGGTGCTCAATCTGTGGCCCTCAAGCTGTTTTGGAACTGCAATTCCCATCATGCTTCACCTTTGGGGAGTCATGCTTGTAACTGTCAGCCTTGCAATGCCTCATGGAACTTCTATTTCTTCAACAGCGAAAGGGTCACAGGTTACATACACTATATTGTCAAAAGTATTGTGCTGCTTGCCTTTACACGCATATGAACTTTAATGGCATGCCAGCCTTAGGCCTTAGTCCGTAGGGTTCAGTATTGAGTTGGCCCACCCTTTGTAGCTATAACAGATTCAACTCTTCTGGGAAGGCTGTCCACAAGGTTTAGGAGTGTGTCTATGGGAATGTTTGACCATTCTTCCAGAAGCGCATTTGTGCGCCCCCCACCCCAAAGCACCTTGTTCCCATGTTGATGAGGACAAGGGCCTCTGGGTTGTCGGGGTCTGCAGGCAGGGGCTTATTGGAATCTGGAAGCCCCCCCAGATCCCGGCCCCCCCACCTTAGATGAATGAGTATGGGGTCTTCTCCTTTCTGCGCTGTCTTCTCGATCTTTTGCCGGGTCTTCTCCGCTGTCTTCTCGCTCTTTTGCTTGGACTTCTCCCTCGGCTCTTCTTCCGATGTTGACTCGACATGATCTACCGGTGTAATGCTGGGTCCGCTGTGTGCAATGACTTATATTGGCATGGGGCGGAGCCACCCGATGACACAATTTTGGAGGCCAGGCCCCTTGTGACGTCACCGCCCGGGGCATGATGGGTTGATGACGTCACATGGGGTGTGGCCTCCAAATTACATCCTCGGGTGGCCCTGCACCATGCCAATATAAGTCATTTCACACGGCGGACCCAGCATTACACCAGGAGATCGCGTTCAGTCAATATCGGAAGAAGAACAGAGGGGAAAAGACTGCAAAAGAGCTAGAAGACAGCGGAGAGAGGAGATCAGGGAGAAGACAGCGAGGGGAGAAGAAATCATAAGAGACGAAATTGAAATAGATGCCGGAGCTGATTTAATAAATTACTTAAAAAACCTGTGTAGTGTTTTTATTTCTTAAAACTTTTTTGAAGTGAATGGGTAGGGGTACAAAACCCCATACTCATTCACCTAGGGTGGAGGGCCAGGATCTGGGGGCTCCCTTGTTAAAGGGGGCTTCCAGATTCCAATAAGCTCCCCCCGCAGACCCTGACAACCACCGGGCAAGGGTGGTCAGGAAGAGGCCTTTGTCCTCATCAACATGGGGACAAGGTGCTTTGGGGTGGAGGGTGCAGGGCCCCTGCCCCGAAGCACCCACCCCCCATGTTGAGGGCATGTGGCCTGGTATGGTCCAGGAGGGGGACCCCTTTCCTGACCTTCCCGGCTGCGTGCTCAGATAAGGATTTGGTATGGTTCCTGGGGGGGCCCCCCAAGCCATTTTTTGGTCATGGGGGAATTTCCCTTAAGATCCATACCAGACCGAAGGGTCTGATATCGTCTTGGGGGGGAACCTCACGCAAAATTTTTTTTTTTTACATTTTGGCGGGGGTTTCCCTTCAAGATTCTCAACACACAAGTCGCTCCGCAAGTAGAATCATCTTGATCCGACTTCTGGCGTGACTTTTATTCAAATCAGTGGGCTCCCATAGGCAACCATTGGCTTTGAATAGAGGCAGAGAAATGCCGGAGTAGGCTTATCACTGTGTATACAGCGTTAAGCCTTGTTAAACAACGTTTAACACCTTTAACCGGCATCTGGGGTTTTTACAGCTCTAGCACTGGAGCCTCAGAACGCTCTGGTCCTGGGTTTTTTTTTTTAGCTTAAAAATGCCAATGCCTGTTACAGCTCAAAAACCCCATGGTGTGTATGAGGACATATGGACTTTTTTTTTTTTTAAGCTGCAAAAAAAGTTCAAAAACGCCGCTGTAAAACGTCCACGTGTATGAGGCCTAAAAATCAAGTACCTATCTAAGCAATTGTAAAATAAAATATATTTGCAATAATGTTAAACATGGTGTGTGTTTATTTGTTCCTTGAGATAGCCTTTGTTTATGTTTTATGACTTAGGGCTCAGGCACATGGGTGAAGAATATGCTGTGCTCAGGTCGGTAATTTATATGGATCTGAACTCGGGAGCATTGAATGCTCTTGGCTTATGCACACTGCTCCATTAAGGTCTGCAATGTTTAGCTGCATAAACCAAAACTAACACGTTTTGCAAGGATGGTCCTTCATATGTTGTACTGCATACATGCAATGTTGTAATATTTGGATGCTTACTGCTACTGTACATGGACTCTATTGGTCTATGGCCAGTGGCTTCAGTCGCCAGGAAAAATAAAATAAAAGCCAGAAGCTAGAAATACTGTAGCTGCTGACTTTTAATAAAAGGACACTCGCCTGTCCTGGTATCCAGCGCCATCCTCACCCGAGCTGGTTCTTCTCCGTACTTCGGGTCTGCGGCATCGGCATGTTTAGTGTGGGAACCTGGCTGTGACTCTTTGCTGCTTGATAAAGATTAAGTCTCTGCTTAATTTAAGGGTTCTTATAGTAGAACTTTACAATTCACAGGGTGGGTAGGTTTTTGCCATCATGTGCAAGTATGCACGGAACATCTGCAATTATGGCACCCTTAGGCTTCTTGTACATGGGACGTTGTTCAACCTCTGCTAAACGATTTAATTTGACAGCTACAAACTGGCGTCTAAAAAACGGCAGTTTAGCCGCGTTTAGATGCAGCGTTTAGTCGCGTTTGTGTCTAGAAGTGTTTGAAAAAAAATAATTTTTCAAAATTTTATTTTAAAATAGCCAAAAATGAAAAACGCCTGTAAACGAAACGTGGCTAAACGCGAGTTACTGCGTTTGGCATTTGAAATGCCTCTAAACTCTAAGAGCCCTTTCACACTGGGGCGGTTTGCAGGCGCTATTGCGCTAATAATAGCACCTGCAAACCGACCTGAAAGTGCCACTGCTTGCATTTCAGTGTGAAAGCCACAAGGGCTTTCACACTGGAGCGATGCGCTGGCAGGACGGTGAAAAAAGTCCTGCCAGGAGCATCTTCGGAGCGGTGAAGGAGCGGTGTGTATACCGCTCCTTTACCGCTCCTGCCCTTTGAAATCAGTGGGACGGCGCGGCTATACCGCCGGCAAAGCGCCTCTGTAGAGGCGCTTTGCGGTGGTATTTAACCCTTTCTCGGCCGCTAGCAGGGGGCAAAACCGCCCCGCTAGTGGCCGCATACCGACGGTAAAACGCCGCTAATAATAGCGGCGTTTTACCGCCGACGCCGCCCCCCGCCCCAGTGTGAAAGGGCTCTAAGCCTCTAAGCTTCTAAACGCATTGTTTTGGGTTCCAAAAAAAGCCTCTAACTGCAACTGCCTAGAACCGACTAGAAACGACCCTGTGTACATGTACTGATAAGATAACATAGAGGAGAGTTCAGGAGCAGTTGAAATGCAGTTGGGAAAATGCCCAACTGCTCCTAAACGTCCGTTTACCAGCAGAAGTGTACATGAGGCCTTACCCTCTGGTGTGCCCTTCACCAACGATGGAAGGTCTGTGCTCCTGGTCTTTGTTGCATACTTGGCCACTGACATCATCTGTTGGTCTTCCTCAGTGGCCCACATCTTCTGTGTCCACAACTGGGGAACCACTGAAGATGTCATTTTTATAGCAATTGCACAGAATTAGAATTTGGAACCGAGCTGAAATCAGACAATTTTGAATGCGTTGCAGGCAGCACTTTACCTATCCTTAGACTAAACTTTGTTATGGGTAGGGGTGGGGAAAGCCTAGAACCTCTTTCAGATTTTTATTGCTGCCTGGACTCTGGAAGATTTCATCTTCTCTTCCCTTTCTGCTGACTTCATTGTCACCGGGGCAGGTATTGAAGGGAAATCTTTTGGGCCCATTTACCTTTCTGTGGTTTTGTTATTGCATTACGCCAGGCCATTCAATACGAAATAAAGTTTAATGCCACGTACACACGGTCAGACTTTTCGACCGGACTTGTCTGACAGACGCCGACGGACCAAATCCGGCGAACAATCCGATTGTGTGTGGGCTTCACCGGACCTTCAGTGGATTTTTTCAGACGCAAATCTGACGGACTTTAGATTTGGAACATGCTTCAAATCTTTACGTTGTAACTCCGCCGGACCCAGAAATCCGCTCGTCTGTATGCTAGTCCGACGGACAAAAAACGACGCTAGGGCAGCTATTGGCTACTGGCTATCAACTTCCTTATTTTAGTCCGGTGTACGTCATCACGTACGAATCCGTCGGACTTTGGTGTGATTGTGTGTAGGCAAGTCCGGCCGTTAGAAAGTCAGTTGAAAGTCCGTCGAAAGTCTGTCGGACTTTTGTAGCTGAAAAGTCCGACCGTATGTACGCGACATTACTTATGTAGGAGGATTTGTTTCATTTCTGTGTATCACCTGAGGCTGGCCATTTCACTGGGTATATGTGAGGGTTTGCAAGCACTTGAAAGTAGAAAAATTGCTAAACTTGCATCATTGATAAGGTGCAGGCATCTAAGACCCCATACACACTATTAGATTTTCTGCAGATTTTTGTCCTCAGATTTACCAAAACTATATAAAAAAATCTGCAGAAAATCTAATGGGGTGTATGGGGCTTAAGGGTTCCTGCATGTATCTTCAGTAGTCTTTAAGAGCCCCCCGACACCCCAATATCCCAGGACACTAATCAGCAAACCTTGCATACATTCTGAGAGTGTTGAATGCACAGGACAGCTGTCATGTTGGCCCATCACTATGAAGGAAGCTGTAGAAGAAGAGGAGGAAGACAGAAAGGGAGGGCCAACCTCCAACATTGGTAATTAGTGCGCCTTCACATTTAGCTATCCCAGGGAATCCTTGACCAACCTTTCTCAACCTTTCAACACAGAGGAACCCTTGAAATATCTTTCTGGTTTCAAGGAACTCCTGCTAAAAATGACTATATCTACAACTAATGATACAGTGGGGAAAATAATTATTTGATTCCCTGCAGATTTTGCAAGTTTGCCCACTTAAAAAGAAATGAAGGGTCTATAATTTTTACCATAGCTGTGTTTTTAAATGATAAAGACAGAATATCAACCAAAAATCCAGAAAAAAAAACACATGCTATAAATTAAACCAGAGTTCCACTCAAAAATAGAACTTCCGCTTTAAGTGTTGGTGACCCCCTGACATGCCACATTTGGCATGTCATTTTTTTTGGGGGGGGTACCCTGTTTTTAGAGGCACTCAGCTCCCACTTCCTCCCCTGGCACCGCGACGCTGGAAGGAAGTTCACCTCTCCTCCCATCCCTCCCTGCAATCTTCTGGGACAAGTCCCAGGTCCCAGAATATTGCCTGGCAATTCGCAGCGCGGCTCGCGCATGCGCAGTGTGCGCCCGGCTGTGAAGCCACAGCCGGGTGCCCACAGTTATAATGCTGGCGCCGTGGAAAGGAGGGGGAGAGGAGCGGGGCTTTGTATGCCCGCATCGCTGGACCATGGGACAGGTGAGTGTCTGTTTATTAAAAGTCAGCAGCTACACTTTTTGTAGCTGCTGACTTTTAAATGGTTGGAATTCCGCTTTAAGTTGCAGTTCAGTGAGTAAAATAAATATTTGATCCCCAATCAAAGTTTGACTTAGTACTTGATGGACAAACCCTCCACTCTTCTTTACAGATCTTCTCTAAATCCTTAAGGTTTCTTGGCTGTCTCTTGGTAACTCGAAGTTTCAGCTCTCTCCATAAATTTGCTATAGGATTAAGGTCTGGAGACTGACTAGGCCACTCTATGACCTTAATGTGCTTCTTCCTGAGCCACTCCTTTGTTGCCTTGGGGGTATGTTTTGGGTTATTGTCATGCTGGAAGACCCATCCATGACCCATCTTCAGTGTTCTGGCTGAGTGAAGAAGATTCTCATTCAAGATTTTACAATACATGGTCACATCCATTGGCCCCTTAATGTGGCAAAGTCGGCCTGTACCTTTAGCAGGGAAACAGCCCCAAAGCATCATGTTTCCACATCCGTGCTTGACTGTAGGGATGGTGTTCTTAAGGTCATAGTTGCCATTTTCCTTACTCCAAACACGGCGAGTCGAGTTTATGCCAAAGAGCTCAATTTTGGTCTCCTCTGACTACAGCACTTTCTCCCAATCCTTCTCTGAATCATTTTAGATGTCCATTGGCATGACTGTACATGTGCCTTCTTGAGGAGGGGGCCTTTGCCACATTGAGGGACCAATGGATTGGCCATGTATTGTAAAATCTTGGATGAGAACCTTCTTCCCTCAGCCAGAACACTGAAGATGGGTCTTTCAGCATGGCAATGACCCAAAACACACCGCCAATCTTATTCTACTCACTGAACTGCAACTCACTTCATATCATTTATATCATGTGGTTTTGTTTTTTTTTTTTTCTGGATTTTTGATTGATATCCTGTCTCTATTATTTTAAATACACCTATGATAAAAAGTAAAGACCCTTCATTTCTTTGTAAGTGGGCAAACGTACAAAAAATCTGCAGGGGATCAAATAATTATTTTTCCCACTGTACTTTAATGTGGCAGTCAATGGGAAGAATGCTGCTTACAGGTGTAGTCATTTGGAAGAATTACCCCCTTAGAGCCCATTCACACAGGGACGACTTGTCAGGCGACCTAGTCGCCTGACAAGTCGCCTCCCGTTCTGTGCTATGGAACCATTCTAAGGGGAGCGACGCAAGTCGCTTCGACTTAGAAAAAGGTTCCTGTACGACTTCGGGGGCGACTTGCATAGACTTCTATACAGAAGTCGTTTTGCAAGTCGCCCGGGCAGTCGTTTGCAGGTCGCCTCGCTGAGGCGACCTGCAAGTCGTGTTGCCCCTGTGTGAATGGGGTCTTACAGATGGCTAACAAGATCATTGGTTTCATTGGGAATCTATCTGAGAAGCAGAAATTGCACATTTCCCCTAGCAACCTCTGGAGGAACACTGGGGTTCCATGGCACCCTGGTTGAGAAACTCTGCTCTTGCCCTGATGAAAATACATACTTTTGTACATGTTTTTTTAATTAGATTTTTTTTTTTTTAACTAATAGGGCTTATTTATAGTAGAACTACCTCCAAAATGTAATTTGGAACCTTTGCCTGGCTTTCATTGTCCCTCACTTCAAGTCCTGATAACTGCTGTGACATCCTGCACAGGTGTGAATCTAGCCCTAGTGGATTTAGGGCTCGTTCACGCTAGCATTTGTGGGGTGCTAAAACGCTGCAGTTGAGCTGCGGTTTTACTGCCCTCCAGCCGCTACCCCCTTTAGTTCCAAAAGCAGGCGCCAGTGGTGAACACATGCTGCGGATGCAGCAAGAATTTTACCCCCTATGGCTTTCGGCGGGGCTGCTCTGCAAGTGCTGGGCTGGGGATCAAAGGGTTAAAGCAGGCAGTTAGGAGGCGATTCAACAACTCCTCATTGCCTGTCAAATGCTCTCTGAAGAACAATTTGAATGCATATTGCTTTTTGGAGGGCATAGCTGGTGTGAATGAGCCCTGAAAGTGGTTGTAAACCCTTACAGACCACTTTTACCCACAGGTAAGCCTATAATAAGGCTTACCTGTAGGTACTGGAAATATCTCCTAAACCTGCACGGTTTAGGAGGTATTTACCATATACGCTTGCAACGGCGTCATCGGCGCATGCACACTATTGGAAGGGCACGATCGTGCCGTTTCTATAGGGCCCGTACCATGACCGTCGGCTCTTGCGTGCATGCGCGAGGTGACATCACATGACTCCGGCCAGTCACAGAGCTGGAGTCCGCGGGCCCTGAAGGAGGAGGGGTGAAGATGGATGCTTCCTGCAGCTGGGACATCGTGGGCTTCGTTTGCAGGTAAGTGGCACATAATGGGCTAGTATGCGATGCATACTAGCCCATTATGCTTTACCTTTGCAGGGGAATAAAGAGGAAGTAAAACCCATCAGGGTTTACCTCCTCTTTAAAGTGGTGCTCTAGCCAGTGCTGTTTTCCTGCTTTCTGGTAAGGTGGGGACTAGTTACAATCCCTTAGATATGTTTTGCTCTCTGTTTCCCTGGAGAGATTCACCTTAGGCTGCATTCACACCTGGGCGTTTTGAATCCTGGGCAGATTCTGCCCACGATTTCAAAATAGCCAGGTGTGAATGACAAATCGCACAACGCACATTTTAGATGCCGCAATTGTTGTGCTGATTGAGTTTGACAAACCACATTGCGTGAAGTTTGTCGCCCAAAAAAGTTCAGGCGCTTCTTTTGGGCGACATGCTTCACGTGATGCGGTTTGCCGTGATTGCAGTACAATTTATCGTGGCAGAACCACACCGAGTTTTTAGGTTCCATCCGAAATGTACATTGTGCAATTTGTCATTCACACCTGGGCGGTTTAGAATCGCAGTAAATCTGGCCGCAATTCAAATAGCCCAGGTGTGAATTCAGCCTAACTTCTTGTGTAGAAGAAGGGAATCAACAGGGAAAGAGACTAATAAAGGCTAATACAAGTTTGAGAGTTCATAAACAGGTGTCCACCTTTTCACATAAATAATGTGACCAACACTGAGTCGTCTTCATAAAAATCCAGAACAGAGACTAGATAAAGAATTGTATCCACATAGATTACTAAAAATATGCATGGACCCTATTGAATAAAGGTGGCGGGGGAGTTCATCGCATAATGCCATCACCTATATTGGCCAATCAACCTTAAAAGAGCTTGCATACTGTATATATTCATACACGGGGATCAATATGAAAGTTGATTGAACATTTATTCAGCAAAAGTCTTTAAAGTGGATCATTTTTTTCACCTAAAATAATAAAGACGTTATACTTACCGGCTGTGTGCGATGCACGGAACTGCGATGAACTTCCTCTTCTGGGGTTCCCTGCTGGCGCTCTCTTATTCTGTGTCTGCCCCTACATCAAGCTGCCTGCTATGGGGGGGGGGACGTGCGGGCACATTCCTGGGCTGGGCTGTGTGCATCCATAGAAACACACAGCAGGGCTTGGCCCCGCCCCCCACTCTCTGCTTACATTATTTTGATTGACAGCAGGAGCCGATGCTGCTCGCTCTGTGACCTGTGAATGCAGGGAGAGAGGAGAGAGCCGCTACAGACAGGCACAGCGCAGGACAAAGTGAGTATTCAGGGTGAGTGAGGGGGCGGTACTGCTACTGAGAGATTCTTTTTACCTTATTGCAGGGAATGCATTAAGAAAAAAAATGCTGTGACTTTAGAACCACTTTAAATATTCAAATCCTCTCTTACTTTAGTTTTCCTGCTTGTAATCAAATAAAGTGGTTGTAATATCCCCCAGGAGGAGGTCAGTTGTCCACTCTGTGTTACAGAATAAAGATATAGGGATTGATTTACTAATGGCAAATAGAACATTCACTTTGTTAGAGAATTTGTACTTTGCAAAGGAAATTTTCACTTGCAAGATACCTAATCACATGCAAGGGGGAAAAACTGAAATTTTTGCTTGTGCATAATGTAACTGGATGATGAAAGTCAGTACAACTTCTCCAAATTAATGTAGCTATAGGACAATGCCCCGCAAAAGTGCAAATTCTCTTGCAAAACGAATAGCTTATTTGCCTTTAGGAAATCAACCCCATTGTCCCAAAAAACATATCCTGGAATGATATGCAGAGAGTTTTATTTTGCACAGTGCTTAGCTTTCCGCTCATACTGAAATAGTTTAAAGTGTTACTAAACCCAGGACCCCGCATTCACTATATCTGGTCTCCCACAGTACACAGAACATGCAAATGCAATAATTTTAGTAAATATGAACTACCAAATACCTTTTCTCAGCAGTTAGAGCAGTCTTGTGACTTCTATTGGTGTCTGGTTAAAGCTTGTAGGAGGAGTTTTCATTCTCCCCTGATTGTCCTATGAGGCTGCATGACCCCTGACCCTCTGTCTGGACAGTGCTGATTGGCCCTGTGCTGATCACATGCACTCTCCCAAGAAGGAGAAAAACTCTAGCAATACACACCAAACTGAGCATGTGCAGCTTGTCCCCTGGCCTCTGTTCTATCAGGAGATCTATTGGGAACTCTTGAAGAAGGTGAGGATCAGAGGAGACAGGATCTTTTTACACAATGTAGAGGATTAACCCCCTTAGGTTCCACAGTGAGTATCACAAGCATGCTTTATGGCATATACAGACTGATTTTACTGTTGTGGGTTTAGCAACACATTAAAGACCTCCAGATGTGAAGCAGGTCCCGACTAAATAAGCTTTATCAACCACAGAGGTTGGAATATACAGGATAATCAATGCATGCATGTATCGGGATTCCAAAACACCTTGCACAGGAGAGCTTGTATTAAAAAAAAAAAATGATCCTCTTCATCATTATTGTAAGTTTCCTTAGGCATGGCAGTATAGATTTTCACCGCTGAGCAGCACAAATGGTGCTAGTATATACTCCACATAGCCAAGAAAGTTTGTCATTCACTGCTAAATATTAAATAAATAAAGTAAATAAATATTATCAATGACAATTCACGTAGGCCACAAGACATGCCCCCCTCCCTTCCCTTTCCCTTCCTAGTTTTATTATTTTTTTGTAAATTCCTTACTAAACAGTTTTTTCAGTGATATAGGGCAGTGGTTCTCAACCCTGTCCTCAAGTACCTCCAACAGGCCATGTTTGCTGGTTTTCCTTTATCTTGCACACATGCTTTAAATCAGAGTCCATGGCTTGGTATTTTGGACTGCTATTTTATCTAAGAGAAATTCCCAAAACATGGCCTGAGGACAGGGTTGAGAACCACTCATATAGGGTACTAAATTGTCCGACACAATACGACTTTTACTCGATACACAGGTCGGAGGTAGATGAAGCCTATGGCATTGGAAATGCTGACAGTCAACAAAAATATTCCAGTTTAACCCCTTCCCGCCGAGTGTACGCAGATGTGCGGCCTCAGCTTTCGGGGGTTATACCGGGATGATGCCCGCAGCTGCAGGCATCATCCCGGTACTGTTTTTTTAGAGCGATCGGCTTTCCAGGGATAACAAACGATGTGGCTAAAAGCCGCTCGGCTGTTATACCGGAGTAGCGGGAGGGGACGTTCCCCCCCCCCCCCCCCCTCCCGCAGCCTCCTGCCGCTCTTACCAGGCCTCCCGTTCCACCGGGAGGCCCGATCAACAATCCGCCACCTCCGGCGGCTAGGAAGAGACAGGTACGAAGCCTTAAGCGGCTTCGTTCCAGTCTCCTAATTGTAAACACAGAAGCGACATCATGATGTCACTTCCCGTTTACTCGGCTGCCAATGGCGCCGGTTTTAAAAAAATATACAGTATTCAGAATCGCCAAAAACGGCGATCTGAATACTTTGAAGTGCAAAGGAGGAATCGGGGGTCTCCATAAAGAGTACCTGTCACCATCTATTACTATCACAAGGGATGTTTACATTCCTTGTGACAGCAATAAAAGTCATAAAAAAAAAATGTTTTTTTTTTTAATCACAATTTTATAATCTAAAAATAAATAAGAAAAACTATTTTTTTAAAGCGCATACGGAAGTCGCGCCCCGCATATGTAAACGGTGTTCAAATCACACATGTGAGTTATCGCCGTGATCGTCGGAGCGAGAGCAATAATTCTAGCACTAGACCTCCTCTGTAACTCTAACCTGGTAACCGTAAAAAAAAATTTAAAGGGTCGCCTATGGAGATTTTTAGGTACCGTAGTTTGTCACCATTCCACGAGTGCTTGCAATTATAAAGCGTGACATGTTTGGTATCTATTTACTCGGCGTAACATCATCTTTCACATTATACAAAAAAATTGGGCTAACTTTACTGTTTGGATTTTTTTAAAATTCATGAAAGTGTCCCTTTTCCCAAAAAGTTGCATTTAAAACAACGCTGCACAAATACCGTGTGACATAAAATATTGCAACAATCAACAATCAATATTGCAACAATTTTATTCTCTAGATTCTCTGCTAAAATTATATATATAATGTTTGGGGGCTCTAAGTAATTTTCTAGCAAAAAATATGGATTTTAACTTGTAAACACCAAATGTCAAAAATACGCTTAGTCATGAAAGGGTTAAGAAACTGTGGGGATCCAAGATGTAAGGAATGTCAGGCAATTGTATCTCCTAAGGTTTAGTGGTTGCAGTGACACCATATCAATGGGTGATATTGGGGCATATAAGCTAGAGAAGGGAACGACGATAGGTGAAGGGTCATCGTGAAAATAAGTGGGTTGGGTGGTAGAGGTTTGGGGGGGGGGGGGGGTGAATTCTTCTCTACTCCTGACCTGCCCCAAGGAACCTCCCTCAGGAGCTCAAAGTGAGGCTCCTTTGTTCCGCACATCACCTTTTTTAGAGTAGAGCTCCATGTTCAGAGGACGTGGTGTAATCAGACAAGCAATACCATTTTTTTGTTTGCCACAGTTCTAGAGAAGGAGTCAAAGCCTCCCTCCTCCATTTCTTTTATCTTGTTGACTTGACTATCTCTAGGGCCCTAGGGCAGGTTTGGAGGATTGCGTTTGCTTCCACAAAAAAAGAGGAATGCACAATTTAGCAGCATTGAGTAAATTATGAGCAATGGGGTTTATTTACTAAAGGCAAATCCACTGTGCACTACAAGTGTACTTGGAAGTGCAGTCACTGTAGACCCGAGGGGGACATGCAAGTAAAAAAAAAATACAGCATTTTTGCTTGCACATGGTTGGATGAAAAAATCAGCAGAGCTTCCCCTCATTTCAGATCTACAGTGACTGCACTTTCAAGTGCACTTGTAATGCACAGTGGATTTGCCTTTAGTAAATAAACCTCAATGTTTCTCTCCTTCCTCTTTTTCTATTTTTATTCCAATTTTGATTTAGAGGCCTAGTTGAATTGTACTAAAAACTGTGATTGCATAGCTTCTATAATTGCGACTATAATTGTTATACAACATGTGGAGCTATAGATATACCAAATAACGATCTCCTAAAAAAAAATTTTGGTACATTATTATGCTAACATTACGTATGGCTAATATTGCGTAGTTTTGTATATTATTGGTGTGTTTTGGTTTCTGGGGTAATGTCATTCTCTGACGTCACATGCATCCATGTCCCAAGGTCCTGCCCTTATGTGTTGTCTTTTTCCCATAGCCCATTGCTTCTGTTACCGGCATAAAGTCTATTTTGCCTTTTTTACGACATTAGGACCCAGAAGTCAGATGCACACGATGTGTAAGGAGGACCATGGCTTAGTCCCAGCATTTGTTTGGTGATTGTTCTTGATCGAGCTTGTGGGACCCAGCTCTTAAAGGAGTTGTAAAGGTATAAATTTTTTCACCTTAATGCATTCTATGCATTAAGGTGAAAAAACTTTTGAAAATACCGCCGCCCCCAGCCCCCCCGTTTTACTTACCTGAAACCTCGAAACTCGGCCGCTCGCTCCCGACCTCCATTCAGCCGATCAGCCTGGTCGCTGATTGGCTATAGTGGATGGATTGAAAGCAGCGCAGCCATTGGCTCGCACTGCTGTCAATCACAGCCAATGACGCAGCGCGCCGGGGGCGGGGCCGAGTGATACAGCCAGCGGCTATAGCCGCTGGCTGTATCACTGGAGCGCGCCTGCAATAACTAACCACCATGCGAGAGAGCTCGCATTAAGGTGGTTAGTTATTGCGGGGAGGAGCTGAGACAGCCACAGAGGGACCCCAGAAGACGAGGATCGGGGCCACTCTGTGCAGAACGAGCTGCACAGTGAAGGTAAGTATAACATGTTTGTTATTTAAAAAAAAAAAAAAAAAAATTTACCTTTACAACCCCTTTAAGCACACACGGGCCGAATGTAGGGCAGCAGTCTATTTGAACCAGCCAACGTTCGGCCCCTGTGTACTGCAGCCGGTCCAACAGAAGCCGGTCAAATGGCATGACTGAAAAAGGTCTGCCGATCGGCTCCCAGTCGGTGCTCTCAGCCAATGGTTGAGAGTGCTGACCGGAGTGTTCTGGCAGGGGCGTGGGCGCGTCCCCCCCCCCCCCCCATCAGAACACAATAGCACAGCAGGGGAGTTCGCTGTACTAACATTGAATAGTTAGTACAGTGGGTCCAATCTGAGCTGTCAGTTTTTTCTGTTCAGCCAACTGGGCTGAACGAGAAAAAAAAAACAATAGTGTGTAGAAGACTTAACACTACAAATTCTGGATGGACCCTCTGCACTCTGCTACAGCCTTCCCAGCAAACTATACAATGAAAAACAGGGATATTTAGTTCACATATATTGCAATACATGTTTAAGCTGACCAACTGCGTCAAAGTAATCCCTCTTCTAACCAATCCTACACTGCCTTGCCACTGCAAATGCTACGATGGACACCATGCCACCATGGGGCATAAAGACCTTTTTTCTGTTGTACGAGGCTTAAGACTGCTTTGGTAAGCCTTCAGGCAAAACCCATTGACTGAAGGTCTAATTGCAAACCCCTGACATCCCCTCTCCTTAATATACTTTATTGCCTGGATGGTACAGTTGTATGCAAAAGTTTAGGAACCCCTAACAATTTCCATGATTGTCATTTATAAATATTTGGGTGTTTGGATCAGCAATTTTCATTTTGATCTATCAAATAGCTGAAGGACACAGTAATATTTCAGTAGTGAAATGAGGTTTATCGGATTAACAGAAAATGCGCAATATGTATCAAAACGAAATTAGACAGGTGCATAAAACTGTCCATGTAGACCAGCATTTCTCAATTTTTTCAACACAAATGAACCCTTAAAATAACTTTTTGGTCTCAGGGAACCCCTGCTAAAAATTACCATTTCTGCAACTCCTGATACATTAGTGTGATGGTCATTGGGAAGAATTACCCCTTACAGATAGCGAAGAAGATCAAAGGTGTCAGTGGGAACAGGCAGAAGCAGAAATTGCTCAAGGAACCCCTAGCAACTTCTGGAGGAACCCTATGGTTTCATGGAACCCTGGTTGAAAGCCCCTGATGTAGACTTTGTTTTAGCCAAACGGACATATGAGTCAACCATAAACTGTGGGTATGGATAAGGTCAATACACTTACTGATTTTATTCAAGTTATGATTATACTCAACTATATGCTTTGGACAAGAGACTGCTCTAGGTTTATATGCATACAAAGGAATAGTACTGATTTGCACATGAGCTTAGTCTTTTTATGTACATGGCTAATTGACATTAAGACCTTTTTTTTTTCTTTTATAATATATACATATATAATATGCAGTGAATGATGAAGTTTCTTGGCTATGTGGAGTATATACTAGCACCAATTTGCCGCTCAGCAGTGAAAATCTATACTGCCATGCCTAAGGCAACTTCCAATTATGATGAGACGGGATTCTTTTTTTCAAGCTCTTCCTGTACAAGGTGTTTTAGAATCACGTTGCACGGAGGGATTGAACATACTTTATGGAGATGTTACTCCAACCACTGTGGTCGATAAAGCTTATTGATTCGGGGATTTTACCTGCTTCACAACTGGAGGACTGGAGGTCCTTAACTATTTGAGTACAAGTGGCATTTATATATATATATATATATATATATATAGATATATAGATATATATAGATATATATATCTATATATCTATATATATATCGTGTATATACTCGAGTATAAGCCGAGTTTTTCAGCACATTTTTTTGTGCTGAAAGTGCCCCCCTTATACCTCAAGTCAAGCACTTTTCTGGTGCAAAGAATGACATTTTCCGACAGATTTTGGGGCCCCTTATCTCGGGGCCACTTGGTGCTAGGAACCCCAAATTTGGTGTGCAAACCCAGTGGAACTAGCTCTACAACATATCCAAAGAGGTTCCTAGCATCAAGTGGCCCAGAGATATGGGGACCCAAAATTGGTTCAGAAAATGTCATTCTCTGCTGCAGAAAAGTACTTGACATTTTCCCAACTGACTTTGGGGCCCCGTATTACTTGGTGCTAGGACCCCCAGCTTTGGATATGTTGTAGTGCTAGTTCCACTGGGTTTGCACACCAAATTTGGGGTTCCTAGAACCAAATGGCCCCGGGATTCGGGGCCCCAAAGTCGGTCAACTGTGTCCATCTGCAGCAATGTCATTTCGGGACCCTTTTTGTTCAGAGACCCCAAATTTTGGCTGCAGCTAGGGGGCATCTAGGAACCCTTAACTACCGAGTTTGAAGTTCGGGGGACCTATGGCTGCAAATGGGCACAGTGAGGCTGCAAATGGGCATTGTTGACCCTCTTTTCCACTTACAGTAGCTGTGCATTTCTCACCCTAGGCTTATACTCGAGTCAATACGTTTTCCCAGTTTTTTGTGTTAAAATTAGGTGCCTCGGCTTATATTCGGGTCAACTTATACTTGAGTATATATGGTGTGTGTGTGTGTGTATGTGTATATATATATATATATATATATATATATATATATATATATATATATATATATATATATATATATATATATATATATATATATATATATATATATATATATATAAAAGCTCTTTTTATGTTGATTGGTCAATCTAGGTGAAAGTGTTTTCTATAATGAATCTACTCTTCTTCTTTTTTTTTTTTTTTTTGAGGCACATAAATATTTGTAATAATCTATTCGCATATAATAAAGGTTCTGCTTATTTTATTCAAGAGACCACACCCTAGGCCTAGGGACATTTCTTTATCAAATTTTAGTATGTTTAAAATACATTGTAATAGCCTGGAAGAGTCCTTCCCTACTCTGCACCAGAATCTATCTAAGAGAGCGTTGGCTTTGGTGGCTAGGAGGGTGCTATCGCCTACAGTGTAAATGTAAAGTAACACTGACATTGTGAAAGGCAGTAAGTAACCAGCAGGGCCCCATGTTTGGCTATGGGACAAGAAGTAAAGAGAAATCTCTACAATTCGACACAGATGGCAAAAAAATTCTGATGGGTTATAATAACCCTCCCTTGCTGTATCCAGAATGAAAAAAAAAAAAAAGGTTTTGCCTATAGTTCTAATTTAATAAAACTATAGGATAAATCCACAAGTGCTGTAGATCTAGACCAGTGGTCTTTAAAATGTGGCCCGGGGACTGGATGCGGCCCTCTGCTTGCTCTTACCCTGGGGCACTATTTCATTCACTGACACCAACAAAGGGGCCAAGTTCCTCCCAATGACACCAACTATGGGGCAAAATTCCTCCCAATGACACCAACTATGGGGCAAAATTCCTCCCAATGACACCAACTATGGGGCAAAATTCCTCCCAATGACACCAATGATGGGGCACAATTCCTCCCAATGATGCCAATGATGGGGCAAAATTCCTCCCAATGACAACAATGATGGAGCACAATTCCTCCCAATGACACCAATGATGGGGCACAACTCCTCCCAATGACACCAATGATGGGGCACAATTCCTCCCAATGACACCAATGATGAGGCACAATTCTTCCCAATGACACCAATAGTGGGGCACAATTTCTCCCAGTGACACCAATGATGGGGCACAATTCCTCCCAATGACACCAATAATGGAGCAAAATTCCTCCCAATGATTGGGCACAATTTTTCCCAATGACACCAATGATTGGGCACAATTCCTCCCAATGACACCAATGATGGGACACAATTCTTCCCAATGACACGAATAATGGGGCACAATTCCTCACAATGACACCAATGATGGGACACAATTCTTCCCAATGACACGAATAATGGGGCACAATTCTTCCCAATGACGCCAATGATGGGGCAAAATTCCTCCCAATGACGCCAGTGATGGGGCACAATTCCTCCCAATGACGCCTGTGATGGGGCACAATTCCTCCCAATGACGCCAGTGATGGGGCACAATTCCTCCCAATGACACCAATGATGGGGCACAATTCCTCCCAATGACACCAATAGTGGGGCACAATTCCTCCCAATGACACCAATGATGAGGCACAATTCCTCCCAATGACACGAATAATGGGGCACCATTCCTCCCATTGACACCAATGATGGGGCGCAATTCCCCCCAATGACACCAATGATGGGGCGCAATTCCCCCCAATGACACCAATGATGGGGCACAATTCCTCCCAATGACACCAATGATGGGGCACAATTTCTCCCAATGACACCAGTGATGAGACACAATTCCTCCCAATGACACCAATAGTGGGGCATAATTCTTCCCAATGACACCAATGATTGGGGCATAATTCTTCCCAATGACACCAATGATGGGGCACAATTCCTCCCAATGACACCAATAGTGGGGCACAATTCCTCCCAATGACACCAATGATTAGGTGCAATTCCTCCCAATGACACTAATGATGGGGCACAATTCATACCAAATACACCAACAATGGGGCAAAATTCCTCTCATTAACACCAAACATGTGGCATTGTTTACTCCAACTGACGCTGGTACTTTTTCTACCCCCAATGGCCACTGTCCGGCTCCCCTAAAGTCTGAAGGACAATAAACTGGCCCCTGAAGACCCCTTATCTAGACCATCACTAGGTAGCTATGAATCACTGGACATTCAAACTGTGCCATCTGGAATATGTCCAGTACAGCAATATATTCTTGTTACTTCTCTCCAAAGATGTGTGACTAAAAGGGGCAGATATATTATTTATTAACAGTATATTTTTAAGGTGCCACCATGAGGGCCACAACATGAGAACTGGAGGACTGTACTTTGGGCACTGTTGTAATACCATATGACGTGTTATATTTTTCAGGTACCCTATGAGACACTGAACAAGCGCTTCCGAGCGGCACAGAAGAACATTGACCGAGAGACAAGCCACGTCACTATGGTTGTGGCAGAACTGGAGAAGACTTTGAGCAGCTGCCCTGCTGTAGACTCTGTAGTCAGCCTGCTGGATGGGGTGGTGGAAAAACTGAGTGTCCTTAAGAGAAAGGTAAATCTTTGTGAATATCCCCCAAATATATTGTGTGTGTGTGTGAACCGATCAGCAATAACATTATGACCACCCACCTAATATTAAGTAGGCCCATCTTTTGCCGCCAAAACTGCCCTGACCTATCAAGGCATGGGCTCCACTACACCTCTGAAGGTATACTGTGCAACAACGGTGTTCTGACACGTCTTCTAGTGGAACCAGCATTAACTTTTTCAGCACTTTGAACTACAGTAGCTCTTCTATTGGATTGGACTACACGGATCAGCTGTCACTCCCCAAGTTCATCAGTCAGCTTTGGCCACCCATGACCTCGTCACAGGTTTTCCTTCCTTACTACTTTTGGTAGGGCCCGACCACTGCAGACTGGGAACATCCCACAAGAGCTGCAGTTTTGACGTTGCTCTCATCCAGTTGTCTAGCCATCAGAATTTGGCTCTGTGTGTGTATATATTGTTGTTCAGTCATTTAGTCGTGTCCAACTCATTCGTGACCTCATGGACCATAGAGCGCCAGGCTTTTCTGTCCTCCACTGCCTCCGGAGCTTGCTTAAAGTGGTTGTAAACCCACAAAAAAAAAACCCTGCAAGACAAAGGCATAATGAGTTAGGATGCATAGCATACTAGCTCATTATGAAATACTCACTTTAGATCGAAGCCCCCGCAGCGGTCCCAGTACGCAGCTCCGGTCAGTTTCATCACTTCCGGGTAGCGCGGGCCGTAACCTCGATGACGTCACTCCTGCACATGTGCGCGGGAGCCGCTGGCTTAACTGTAGTAAAAAGTTGTAAGGGTTTACATCCACTTTAACTTCATGTTCATTGTTTCGATGATGCTATCTATCCATTGTGTTTTCTGTCGTCCTCTTCTCCCTTTTTTCTTCCATGCTTCCCAGCATCAGGGTCTTTTCCAATGAGTCCTCTCTTCGCATTAGGTGGCCAAAGTATTTGAGTTTTAGCTTCAGGATCTGTCCTTCCAGTGAATATTCAGGGTTGATTTCCTTCTAGATTGACTAGTTTGATCTTCTTGCCGTCCATGGGACTTTCAAGAGTCTTCTCCAACACCATAGTTCAAAAGCATCAATTCATCAGCATTCCCTTCCTTATGGTGCAACTTTCACAGCCATAGGTTGCTACATAGTTACATAGTTAGTAAGGTTGAATAAAGACACCAGTCCATCCAGTTCAACCTGAGTGAGTGTGGGTGCGTGTCTACAATTATCCCTATTTATTTAAGGTACCCATAGAGTGCCGTCAAATTACGCAGCGCTCCACATATACATCGCACACGCACATCGGTCCCTACCCTCAAGGAGCCCACAATCCAAGGTCCCCAACTCACATTCATATACTAGGGCCAATTTTGGACAGAAGCTAATTAACCTACCACTGGGAATATATATTGTGTGTGTGTATGTGTATATATGTATGTATGTCTATGTGTGTATATATAAACACAAGCATGCTTTATAGTTTAACACAAGACATACCGCTCACCTGTGTAGTTCTGAATTTAAACAGATATTGGTGCAGGCTATAGAAGCCCTAACTCCATGTCAGTACCCCTAAAATAGCAAGTTCTATTTTCAGCTTTGTCAGTCTGTAAATTTACTGACAATGTGTTTCATACAGTGGACCAACTTCTGAATGGTCCTGCAAGTACTTTAAAGTAGTACTAAACCCTCAGTGCCTAGTCACACCACAAAAACATCCAACAAATATTGGATGGCAAGCTAGTAAATTTTCAGCAGACAACAGTCTGTTGTTTGATTTTCGTATGGTCAGTACATAAATCCGCCACACAAAAGTCGAAAGTACAAACACGCATGCTCGGAATCAGTGCTCACCAAACACAAAATTAGCAGAAGGGGCCCAAAGGGTGGCGCTCACGAGCTGAAATGCCTCGTAGTACGTCACTACGTTTTGTGTTTGTTGCACGACAATTGTGTACCGTGTACCGTTAGTATGCAAGACAAAATCCTGGCACACGCCCTTTTGACAAAAATCAGATGCTCGGTTGGCCAACAATCGCATTATGAGGATTAAGTGATTGTAGATTTAATGGAAAGCTTTGATATTTTTGCATAAAAAGTCCATGAATGCTATATTGGTGCATAGGGGAGCTGGAATTTAGAAAAAAAAATAAGTGTACGAAAGTAAACTTACCCTTTAAGTGAAATTCCTAAAATTTTTGTGAAAACTTGGATGCACAATTACACAAATATTTCACGGGGCTTCCAATGATATAAACCAATGCCCAGGCCTGTACTGTTCCCGACCATGCACCCGATCTCCACAACTCTGGCAAACCCCCAGTGTGATTACAGCCTTGTATTCCATTTACACTTCATTTTTCCCCACGCTGCCGTTCCTTGGCGGCATTTCTTTACGCAAGCAGAATGTGAAGCGGGCTAACATCCAGTTAACAATGTGTGACTGCCATCCGAGCTCAGTGAATGAAAAAGACATCAAACCAATCACTGTGATTTACATGGATGCTGGTCGGAGCATGTTTGCTTTTCAATCCAGCGACCTGCAGACATTGATGAATTGGACTGCTATTGAGAAGCCTCCACACTCTCTGCAGAGCTCCTTCACAGCTTCTCAGCCTATGCATTTTACTGAACGCTCCACTATACTGGATTTTTTTTTCCTGCCCGTTATAGATGCTTTTTGTTGAAAATAAAATCCAGATGACCCCATCGTTTTTAATAATGAATTTCTGATCTTTCTGGAACGATATGTGAAATGGAAGTCTAGTGCAGACTTGCCTTGATAGAGTTTCCAATCAGTTCCTTGGTCACACATTTAAAATGACTCAATTTGCTTGCCACCTCGTGATCAAATCTATAGAAGTAGATGAATAAATGGCAGTGTGTTTCCTTGTAAAAAAAAAAATTCTATATCTATACCCTCACAGTTTTGTAAATATCTTATTATATCTTTTCATGTGACAACACCGAAGAAGTGACACTTTGCTACAATGTAATGTATAACAGTGTAAATTTGCTGACCCTCAAAATAACTCAACACACAGCCAATAATGTCTAAACCGCTGCCAACAAAAGTGAGTACACCCCTAAGTGAAAATGTCCAAATTGGGCCCAAAGTGTCAATATTTTGTGTGCCCACCATTATTTTCCAGCACTGCCTTAACCCTCTTGGGCATGGAGTTCACCAGAGCTTCACAGGTTGCCACTGGAGTCCTCTTCCACTCCTTAATGATGACATCATAGAGCTGGTGGATGTTAGAGATCTTGCATTCCTCTACCTTCCGTTTGAGGATGCCCCACAGATGTTCAATAGGGTTTAGGTCTGGAGACATGCTTGGCCAGTCCATCACCTTTACCCTCAGCTTCTTTAGCAAGGCAGTGGTCATCTTGGAGGTGTTTTTGGGGTCGTTATCATGTTGGAATACTGCCCTGCGGCCCAGTCTCTGAAGGGAGGGGATCATGCTCTGCTTCAGTATGTCACAGTACATGTTGGCATTCATGGTTCCCTCAATGAACTGTAGCTCCCCAGTGCCGGCAGCACTCATGCACCCCCAGATCATGACACTCCCACCACCATGCTTGACTGTAGGCAAGACACACTTGTCTTTGTACTCCCCACCTGGTTGCCATCACACACGTTTGACGCCATCTGAACCAAATACGTTTATCTTGGTCTCAGACCACGGGGTATGGTTCCAGTAATCCATGTCCTTAGTCTGCTTGTCTTCAGCAAACTGTTTGTGGACTTTCTTGTGCATCATCTTTAGAAGAGACTTCCTTCTGGGACGATAGCCATGCAGACCAATTTGATGCAGTGTGCGGCGTATGGTCTGAGCACTGACAGGCTGACCCCCCACCCCTTCAACCTCTGCAGCAATGCTGGCAACACTCATACGTCTATTTCCCAAAGACAATCTCTGGATATGATGCTGAGTACGTGCACTCAACTTCTTAGGGTGACCATGGCAAGGCCTGTTCTGAGTGGAACCTGCCCTGTTAAACCGCTGTATGGTCTTGGCCACCTTGTTGTAGCTCAGTTTCAGCATCTTGGCAATCTTCCTATAGCCTAGGCCATCTATATGTAGGGCAACAATTCTTTTTTTTTCAGATCCTCAGAGAGATCTTTGCCATAAGGTGCCATGTTGAACTTCCGTTGACCGGTATGAGAGAGTGGGAGCGATAACACCAAATTTAACACACCTGCTCCCCATTCACACCTGAGACCTTGTAAATTAACTAGTCACATGACACCGAGAAGGAAAAATAGCTAATTGGGCCCAGTTTGGACATTTTCACTTAGGGGTGTACTCGCTTTTGTTGCCAGTGGTTTAGACATTAATGGCTGTGTGTTGAGTTATTTTGAGGGGACAGCAAATTTACACTGTTAAACAAGCTGTACACTCACTACTTTACATTGTAGCAAAGTGTAATTTCTTCAGTGTTGTCACATGAAAAGATAGAATAAAATATTTACAAAAATGTGAGCGGTGTACTCACTTTTGTGAGAGTGTGTGTGTGTGTATATGTATATATATATATATATATATATATATATATATATATATATATATATATATATATATATATATATATTTATACACCGTCCCCCCATTTTTAGGGGCTCAAATTTAATTGGACAAATTAATGTAATCAGAATAAATAAAATGTTCATTTTTCATATTTTGCTGAGAATCCTTTACTGGCAATGACTGCCTGAAGTCTGGAACCCAAAGACTGGGTTTCCTCCTTTTTGATGCTTTGCCAGGCTGTAACTACAGCTGTCTTCAGTTGTTCTTTATTTGTGGGTCTTTATGCCTTTAGTTTTGCCTTCAACAAGTGAAATGCATGCTCAATTGGGTTGAAATCATGTGATTGATTTGGCCATTGCAGAATATTCCACTTCTTTTCCTTCAAAAGCTCCGGGGTTGCTTTAGCAGTGTGTTTTTTGGATCATTGTCCATCAATACTGAGAAGCGCCATCCAATCAACTTTGCTGCATTTGGCTGAATCTGGGCTGACAGTATATCTCTAAACACTGCAGAATTCATCCGGCTGCTTCTGTCTTCTGTCACATCATCAATAAATACCAATGACCCAGTGCCACTGGAAGCCATGCATGCCCGTGTCATCTCACTGCCTCCACCATGTTTTATAGATGATGTTGTTTGCTTTGGATCATGAGCTGTTCCAAGCCCTCTCCACACTTTTTTTTTTCTTCCTTTCATTCTGGTACAGATTAATCTTAGTTTCATCCATTCAAAGTATGCTTTTCCAGAACTTCTCTGGCTGTTTTAGATGTTTTTTTTGTCAAAGTCTAATCTGGCTTTTCTATTCTTCAGGCTTATGAATTGTTTGCACTTTGTGGTGAACCCTCTGTATTTGCTCTCGTGAAGTCTTCTCTTGATTGTAGACTATGATAATGATATGCGCACCTCCTAGAGAGTGTCCTTCACTTGTCTGGATGTTGTGAATAGGTTTTTCTTTACCATAGAAAGGATCCTGCGATCATCCACCACTGTTGTCTTCTGTGGAATTTTATGTTGCTGAGCTCACCAGTGCATTCTTCTTTCCTCCAGAATGTACCAAACTGTTGATTTGGCCACTCCTAATGTTGCTGATATCACTCTGATGGATTTGTTTCATTTTTGAAGCCTTACAATGGCCTGTTTCACTTGCATGGACGTCGCCTTTGAATGCATGATGTCGGTTTACAGCAATAGATTCCAAATGCAAATACCACACTTAGAATCAACTCCAGACCTTTTACCTGCTTAATTGATGAAGAAATATCGAAGGAGTAACCCACACCGGACCATGAAACAGCTTTTGATTCAATTGTCCAATTACTTTTTTTTGGTCCCTTGAAAAAAAAATGGGGGGGGTTTGGCTATTCTTAAGGGCTGTAATTCCTGAACCCTTCCTCCGATTTTGAGGCACATACCCTCAAATTAAACCTGAGAGTGTGCACTTTCAGCCAATGTCCATTATATAACTAAAGCTTGAATATGTTTTGGTAAATACCTGAAAAAAGCTAAAATTGCACCTGTGTCCAAATATATATGGACCTAACTGTATATATGTATGTATATTATATAATTACTGTGCAAAAGTTTTAGGCAGGTGTGAAAAAATACTGTAAATTAAGAATTCTTTCAGAATTTCTAAAGCAGTAATAGTTTTTATTTTTTATCAATTAACAAAATGGAAAGTAAATGAACAGAAGAGAAATCCAAATCAAATTCCTCTAGGTATACTTACACACAGTTTTTGAAGGAGCTAAGTTACTTGGCAGGTAGGTTGTTCCAAACATTTTGGGGAACTAACCACATATATTCTGTGGATGTAGGCTGCCTCAAATCCTTCTGTCTCTTCATGTAATCCCAGACAGACTCTATGATGTTGAGATCAGGGCTCTGTGGGGGCCAAACCATCACGTCCAGGACTCCTTAGTCTTCTTTACATTGAAGATAGTTCTGAATGATATTGGCTGTATCTTTGGGGCCGTTGTCCTGCTGCAGAATAAATTTGGGGCCTCCCTGATGGTATGGCATGATGGATAAGTATCTGTCGCCTGTATTTCTCAGCATTGAGGACACCATTGATCCTGACCAAATCTCTACTTCTGTTTGCAGAAATGCAGCCCTAAACTTGCAAGGAATCTCCACCATGCTTCACTGTTGTCTGTAGACACTCATTATTGTACTGCTCTAAAAGCCTTCACCAACAAACTGCATTGTGCTACAGCCAAATATTTCAATTATATGCAGTCTAGAGCACCTGCTGCCATTTTTCTGCACCCTAGTTCCCATTTTTTGTGCAGTGGTGTCCTCAATGCTGAGAAATACAGGCAGGTACTTATCTATCATGCCATACCAATAGGGAGGCGTGTGATTGGCCCCAAATTTATTCTGCAGCAAGACAACAGCCCCAAACATACAGCCAATGTCATTAAGAACAAAACAGAAACTAAAAACAGTGAGGGACCTCTCTGACAAAGGTAAAGTAACATAAGAAATTATAAAAACTTACCACCAGCCCATGCCAGCTGACTCAACCAAAATTATTAGGTGTGATCCAACTCAACAAAACAGTGCTAAAAGGAACCCAGAAGGGTAGTTACAAATAGGACCAAGCAGCATAAAAAAATAAAGGTTTTATTAGTTAATCAATGATAACACAAATATGTAGCATAAAGGACTTAAACCACCACCGCTCCAAGGTTAAAATGACAGCAATGTCAGTTCACGACAGCAGCTGCTCACACAGCACACATGAAACTGGAGAACCTCAATGGGATTGTCTGGCTAATGGGTCAAATAAAACATCATATAGTAACTCACACGGCGCCAGCCACCAAAGTGACATATTGGCACACATACGCAATACATTCTGTACCATACGTCACCACATCACCACAAGGGGTCTGATAGAGATATACTTGGCTTAAAAGCTTGCCCTGTGGTAATACAATGCACAGTAAAGTCCACAGGCAGCACAGGATATGATGTGTCACATAGTCCGAATCCTATATAGATAATGAAAAGCCAAGTGGTGAAAAATAGCTCATTGAGGACTCCACATGCGGCAGCCTCTATGGGCCAATGGGGTAGCAGGAGTGGAGTAATACTAAGTCCGCCCATCCAGAGTACTCTTTGATAATTAATGATCAACTGGTTTAAGTTATCAAGCCAGCTTTTTAATGCATTTAAAGATCAAATCTTCTAAACCATACCTTATATTACGCATTAGCAGTCTGAGAAGAACCGAGTTCTTTGTGTTTGTGTGTAAATATATTGCAGCCAACTCATTGCCAAAGTGTCTGTTTACTTCTTCATAAAAATAAATATTTGTTTGATAAGATCTTTTTCATACATTAATGCTAGCTTTCCCTTGTGATCTTATTTTCTGTCACCTGCTGTAGAATGTGGTTCTTTACTATTCCCTCCAATGTTATTCCTAATATATGACTTGGGCTACAGATCTATAGTTGGTGAGTGAAGACCTCCTTCCCCTTTTAAGACATACAGAGGCCCAACATGCAGGGAGCACCATCAGGCGTTCTTGGAGCATAAATTACACATATAATTTCTTGACTACCTCTTACATTTTTGAAGGCCCTGGAGCACCAGGACAATGGAAACGCCCCAATTTTGGAAAGAAAACAACCCAATGTATAATTTATGAGGCATAATGAGTCTTTTGAACATGTCATTTTTTTTCTACAAGTTTTTGGAAAATGTGTAAAGAAAATGAAAACGCATTTTTTTTACACAAAGTTGTCCATTTATACAATATTTCTAACACATAACATGTACATACCAAAAATTACACCTAAAATAGATTCTCCTACTCCTCCTGAGTACGGCGATAACACGTCAGAGACTTTTACACAGCCTGCCCACATAGAGAGGCCCAACATGCAGGGAGCACCGTCAGGTCTTCTAGGGGCATAAATGTCAAATCTAATTTGACTACCTATTACACTTTTGTGAGGCACTGTAGTGGCATGGATGTGGCATGGATGAGAACTGATGTGGCATGAATGGGGATGGATGAGCCGTGGATGGGGATGGCTGAGCATGAATGAGTACGGCTGGGTACTGCTGGGTATGGCTGGGTACGGCTGAGTACAGCTAGGTATGGCTGGGTGCAGCTGAGTACGGCTGGGGGATGGATGAGTATTGCTGAGTATGGATGGATGGATGAGTATTGCTGAGTATGGATGGATGGATGAGTATTGCTGAGTATGGATGGATGGATGAGTATTGCTGCGTATGGATGGGTGAGTATGGATGGATGGATGGCTGAGTATTGATATGGATGGATGGCTGAGTATTGATGAGCATGGATGACTGGATGAGGCAGGAATTGTGACAGATCAGCGCTGTGGGCGCTACAATCCAGCCCACAGCGCTGCTGCATCTGATCTCTTTGTACTGATCGGTACAGAGAGGGGAGAGATGAACCGGATATGACACCGGTTTGTTTACAAGTGATCGCTCCGTCATTTGACAGAGCTATCACGTGGTAAATGGCCGCTGTCAGCGGCCATCTACCGTGATCCGTGATGTGCCGGGTCCACAGGACCCGGCGGTCACGGATATTCCCCGGGGCGCACGGGAGCGCGATTCTGGGAGGACGTCAATGTACGCCCTCCCAGAGTTATTGAGCTACGCTATAGCCGTCATTCGGCTATAGCAAGGTCGGCAAGCGGTTAAAGAGTCTCACTTAGAAACAATGACTGTGTTCTTTGGACTTTACTATTGGAAGGACTATCACCATATGGATTTGTGGACACTCAGATTTAAAGAGAAATATGGGAATGTGGGTTTTTGTACAATCATACTTACCTAGGAGAATGCAGCATTGGTCCGATGCTGCATCTGTCCCCTGCCAGCTCTAACACTGAGAACCGAGTGATCAAACACCACCAATCACTTGGTTTTCAGAGCTATGTGAGCAGAGACTTTCAGTCACTAGCTTTCTGCTCTGACCCCCCCCCCCCCCCCCCGCGCTCACTGAAGCGCTGGGCTGTGGAGGGGGCGAGAGCGGCCAGGTCAGGCTCTCGGTGGCCCACTGGGAGGCTGAGTCGGGTGCCAGTCCAGGCTTGTGGGTGGATCCGGACCTTATGGTGGCAATCTTTCCTGAGCCTTTCCTGAGCCTGGACTGGCTCTGTGATGTCAGCTGACAGCAGGCTTCGGCACGCTGTCAGCTGTAAGCGGGTCACAGGAGTGCAGAACAGATTGCACTCTTGTGATCCACAGGAGAAGTACAGCCAAACAAGCTTTGGCTGTGCTTCCCCTTTAATGTATTTAAAATGTATTGATCGCTTTATCACAGTGCTGCTTCATATACAATTATTGGTGAATGTGGTGAACAATGACTGAGAAATAACTGAAACGTGTGGGTGTGAACTATCTGGCCCAGGAGCTTCATGTGCATCATTTTATTTTCTGGAAGATAATAGTGTTAAGCCTTAGTGGTACAGTTAAAATGTTGACTTTACAAACCATCTTTCTTCTTTACACTATACTCCCATCGACCCTGCACAACAGCTGGATATTCAGCTGGGTTTATGGCAAGGGTCCCTCCATTGGTTGCTGATAAGAAAGCATAGGCAGTTGGCGGGAGGGTGACCAAATACCATCTGTCTAACTAATTGTCCTAAACGGTGATGATCAACCTGAAAATGATAGTGGTCCTCAAGTGTGGCCCCCGACACCTCCAGAGGGCTGACCAGTAGGAGCGCATTTTCATACCTCAGTGCCCCAAAATTTTCGTCCTGTTGCATTTTGTGAGGTGTATCACAACGCACTAAAGCTGCACGATAGTTAAGAATCGAGATCGTGATTCTTTCCCCCTCACGATCTTAACAAAGCATTTTCCCAATTCTATGCAGACTTCTCTGCTCAAGCCACCTATAAACATTGTAATGTTTTGTTCTTTAGATCAAAAGAATGAACTTCGGTCTGTAAATGTGGGAAGTTTAACCACTTAAACTAAACCCTTTTCTGCCACTTGTTGGTTTCAAGTTAAAATCATTATTTTTTGCTAACCCCCACCCCCTGCTGCATTGGTTAACCCCAACCCCCACCCCTGCTGCATTGTGGTCAGTGGCAGTGAAAATGAGCCCCCCCGTCTCCCGCATTGTGGTCAGTAGCAGAGAAAGTCCCCCCCCCCCATTGTGGTCAGTGGCAGAGAAAGTTAAAGAAGTCCAGCCTGAGCTCATTTGGCTGTGTTTCTCCTTTGAGTCACAGGAGAGCAGTTCGTTTTGGACTCCTTTAACCCGTTTTCAGCAGAGAGCGGTCTGAAGTCCACTCTCTGCTGATGTCACAAGAATCAGTCCAGGCACCGCGTCTTTACGACACTGAAGTCTGGATCTGCCAGGAGCCTAAACTGATGGCAGTCTCAGCCTCTCAGCGAGCCGCTGAGAGGCTGGGACGGCCGCTTTCCCGCCCCTCCACAGCTCAGCGCTCCAATGAGTTTGGAGGAGCAGAGAGGAGAGCCGCTGACTAACAGTCAGCATCTCTCTGCTTGGGGAGCTGTGAGAACCGAGCCATCGGTGATGTTTGGTGGCTCGGTTCTCAGTGCAGAGGCACCGGGGGACAGATGCAGCATCGGTAAGTATGATTATGGGAATTTTTTTTTCCTCATACTTCTCTTTTAACTCTGCCCACAGCACAGTCTCTCTCATTCAGTGCCGGGTGTTGGAACACAGAGAGTGACCCAGCACCCCTCTGCTGCTCTGCTTTTTTTATGGGGCCCAAGAGCCCGCGGACCCTGTTTTGGGCACCAGGGGTCTAAAATGTACAGTGCAACCTACATTATTGCTTTCTCCAGAGCTCCTGATTATATCTGCCAATGGTAGCTGACAATAAATATATTTTCCCAAATGAGAGTTCCTGCATTTTGAGAAACCCAGATCTAAAGCAAAAGATCCTGTTTTAAGCGGATATCTCTTCTTCCAGGCAGTGGAGTCAATCCAGGCAGAGGACGAGAGCGCCAAATTGTGTAAGAGACGGATTGAACACCTGAAGGAACACAGCAGTGACCAGGCGGCTGCTGTCAACATGTGGAAGAAGAAACGCATGGACCGGATGATGGTGGAACATCTACTGCGCTGTGGCTACTATAACACAGCCGTCAAGCTGGCCAGGCAGAGTGGTATTGAGGTAAGATGGTCTGATATGGAAACCTGGTTGAAGGTGATCTATGATTGCAGACACAGGTTGCTTTTGCTCGATGACGGTCCAGTCATTACAATGTTCATCCAGTAGAGGTCTGAGTCTCATGTTTGTATGATGACTGGGATCCTTCATATCACAGCCCCACCCCCTTACATTACAGTTTCCCCCCAGGGTGGATTGGATTTAAATCATAATTTTTAAAGAGCAACTGTCATCTCTGACCGGCAGCGGCTCCTCCTCTGACCCGCTGTTGAATCACCGACAGTTCCATTCACTTTAATGGGAGGGCTGGTGATGCGGCAGTGACACAACAAGGTGAGGGACGTGGCGGCAGCAGGTGAGTGGATGTCCGCTAACAGGCGCTGCCATGATGGATCTGAAATGACAGGTGCTCTTTAAATTTAAGGACTTATTCTTGCTGGTAGTTAGAATCTTTAATATTTGCAAACAAAATGAAGGTTTCCTATTTAGGCTTCATGTACACGGGACGTTTTTACAACCTCTCCTGAACGATTTAACTTGACAGATAGTAACCCACGTTTAAAACGTCCGTTTGACCGCATTTACAAGCTGCGTTTAGCGGTGTTTTGCCATGTTTGCGATTAGAAACGTTTAAAAAAAAATTGCCAAATAGCCAAAAATGAAAAACACCTGTAAACGAAACGCAGCTAAATGTGAGTTACCACATTTAGCCGTGATTAGAAGTGGTTGGCGCTTGAAATGCCTGTAAACTCGGCTTCTGAACCCTTTTCTTTGCGTTCCAAAAAAAGCCTCTAAACTCAACTGCCTAGAAACGACTGTAAACGACCCTGTGTACATGTACTGATAAGATCACATAGAGGAGAGTTCAGGAGCAGCTGAAAAAATGCCCAACTGCTCCTAAACGTCCGTTTACCAGCAGCATGAGGTCTTATGCCCTGTACACACGGTTGGACTTTCCGACCGGAATATGTGCGATGGGAGCTTGTTGTCCGAAATTCCGACCGTGTGTAGGCTCCATCGGACTTTTTCCATCGGAATTTTCCACACACAATGTTTGAGAGCATGCTATAAAATTGTCCGACAACAAAAATCCGATCCTTTAAATTCCGATCATGTGTAGACAAATCCGACGGACAAAGTGCCACGCATGCTCAGAATAAATTAAGAGACGAAAGCTATTGGCTACTGCCCCGTTTATAGTCCCGACGTACGTGTTTTACGTCACCACGTTCAGAACGATTGGATTGTCCGACAACTTTGTGTGACCGTGTGTATGCAAGACAAGTTTGAGCCAACATCCGTCGGAAAAAATCCATGGATTTTGTTGTCGGAATGTCCGATCAATGTTCGACCGTGTGTACAGGGCATTAGAATAATAAGCTTTCAGGTTAGTAAAACAGCGATATCAGAACCGATTTTAGGTTAATAGGTTAATCACACATATTTGGAGAACTACTCAAATTCTTTCATTTAATTAAAACAATAACATTATATTACATATTCTTGTATTTGCTTAAACATCAATTTTTAGTAACTGAAGTGCATACACAAAATATCTTTGAAAAACCAAACAATCAAACAAAAGAACTTAAGCAGAGTTCCACCCAAAAGTGGAACTTCGGCTCATTTGTCTCCTTCCCCCCTCCGGTGCCACATTTGGCACCTTTCGGTAGGGAACACGTAACAGCTCGGCTCGGGCCAGTAGGAGAGAGGAGCGGAGCCTTGCGCATGCCCAGTAGGGACCCAGCGTTAAGCCGTAATGCTACACTGCTGGGTTCCCTTACTCGCAATGGCGGCGTCACCCGACAGCTGATGGTGCCGACATCGCTGGACTCCAGGACAGGTAAGTGTCCTATTATTAAAAGTCAGCAGCTTGCAGTATGTGTAGCTGCTGGCTTTTAATTTTTGCAGGGGTGGGCGGACCTCCGCTTTAAACTGAATATATCAGCTGGGTCCACATAAAAAAAACTTCAAACACAGTCCTTTCATCACAGCCTGTCTCCTCATGATGTTGTTTCATTCGGGCCACCAGGCCTAGTTTATCTTTGTTGCGTTGCTTGCATTTTGCATGTATACCTGCTTTACCCATAGGTAGAGGAACTTCATAAAATATTCCCAAGCTGGGTCTCTTTTGCAGCCTGCTGCCATTTTGCTTTTCAAGGGAGGAATTAAGCACTTCAAGCTATGTACAGAAAGAGTTTATAAGGTTTTAAGCTGCTTAGAAGGTTTCACTTTCATTTTCACTTCTTGTCCTTCCTCCTCACACTTAGAGCCAGGTACAGATGCATTTCTCTTCAAACAATCATACAGTTTGTAATGTACATAGATTTGCAAAATGATGGGATAATGGAATATTCCTAACTATGTTTTATTTCATGTTACTGTGAAATTGTGTGAATGCATCAACGCAGTGCATGTTATCTCAGCTTGCAGAGCTTGGATTCATTGAATGAGTTTACCAAAAATGTAAATATTGCAGAATATATAGCCTCATACTACATAACTAGTCTCCATTTCATGCTGAATAAACTATATTTTTGTATGTATCTTTAATAGAAAACTATCTTTAGATAGATTTTTACTCCAAAAACATTTTATTAAAATTTAAATTTGATAAAAATTAGATTCAAATAATTTTTTTTTTAAAACATTGATTTTTATCCACCCTGGTTTTCCCTTTACAATACAGCCCCTTCTTTACAGTGCCACTTTACATCAGAGCCCCTCTTTGCATCCAAGCTCCCCCATTTTACAGCACAACCCCCCTTTAGATCAAAGTGCCTCCTGCACTATAATGTTCTTCTTCACATCAGTGACCCCATTACATCACAGCTCCTCTTCCTTGTATTCCAGTCCCCTTCACAGCTCCTCTTCCTTGTATTAGAGTCCCCTTCACAGCTCCTCCTCCTTGCACCCAACCCCCTTTACAGCCCCCTTCCTTGCACCCAGCCCCCTTCACAAACCCTCCCTGTTCCTTGCACTCTAGTCCCCTTCATAGCCAATCCTTATTGCATTTTATTCCCCTTCACAGCCCCCCTTCCTTGTATACTGGTCCCCTTTACAACCCCCCTTCCTTCTATACTGGTCCAATTCACTGCCCCCCTTCTTGTATACTGGTCCCCTTCACAGCCCCCCTTCCTTGTATATTGATCTCCTTCACAACTCCCCTTCCTTGTATACTGGTCCCCTTCACAGCCCCCCTTCCTTCTATACTGTTCCCCTTCACTGCCCCCCTTCTTGTATACTGGTCCCCTTCACAGCCCCCCTTCCTTGTATACTAGTCCCCTTCACAGCCCCCCTTCCTTCTATACTGGTCCCCTTCACTGCCCCCCTTCTTGTATACTGGTCCCCTTCACAGCCCCCCTTCTTGTATACTGGTCCCCTTCACAGCCCCCCTTCCTTCTATACTGGTCCCCTTCACTGCCCCCCTTCTTGTATACTGGTCCCCTTCTGAAGTAATAGGTGCAACCATGGGAGTCTGGCTTCTCTTGGGAGTATTGAAATATGTGTACAAAATCCAGAAATCTGATATTCATGTTGAATTCCAACACCTTCACAGCCCCCCTTCCTTGTATACAGGTCCCCTTCACAACCCCCTTGCTTCTATACTGTTTCCCTTCACTTCCCCCCTTCTTCTATACTGGTCCCCTTCACAGCCCCCCTTCCTTCCTTGCAACCTAGTGCTCTTTATGTAAATGCCCCCTTACATCACATTTCCCCCTGCCAATCACAACCCTCCTCCAACCTTACCAATCCCGCAGAGTAGGTGGAAGGCAAAAGGCACAGCATTTCCAGACAGAGGGCAAGAACTGCCCATGTTAAGAGGCAGGTGATTGGTTGCTAGGACCGCCCACAACAAATCACTGGCTTGTTAACTTGAAAATTGGGCAGCGCCCGCCCTCTGTTTGGACATAAAGTGCCTTCTATCATCTGCCTGCTGTTAAGATGAATGCTGTGGCTGCGGCAGGGGAAGGAGTATATAATCCAAGAGAGAGGACACATAAGCTGCTATGTGGCCAAGCCGCGGTCCAGATTGGACTGTCATTCGGTCCGTGTCCAGACCACGGTCCGCCATTTAGTGATGCCTGCTGAAAGGAATGATGCATCTCCAGTTTCTCAAGTGAAAATAATTAGATTACAGCTGTTTTATGATAGTGTAGATTGTTAACATTTTTTTAGCAAAAACAATACTCCAAAAAAAAAAAAAAAAAGTTTTATTATATTGGTTAGGGTTCTGCAAATAAATTGGCCTGGGTTATTTTCCCTTTAGTGGAAATATGGCAAAGAAAGAAAAATTGACCAGAACAGCTTTATAAATAATTTAAAACTGTCGGAAGAAATGCTTTTGCTTGTAAAATGACCATCCAGCAGCATCAGCCTCCATAAAAATAAAATAAAAAAATAAAGGCCTACTTGCCTCGTTCTCCTAGAAGAAAAAAGAATTGATATGTATCTCCCAAGTATGAATAAATCTGGTCTCATCCCAGGAATACGGACTTCTTAACAACACTACTCGCTCATTCCCTGTGTGAAGTTATCTGATCTCTCGGAGAAAATAATGAGAAGAGAGCTTGTATATCAGCAGGTGCTGACAGCAAAACCTGCGCTAATCAAATATGACGATTGAGCTAATTTGCTAATGGTTTCCCGCTCTCTAATGATGTGATAAACAGCGCCGAGTTGGAAAAATAGAAGCGGCCATAACAAATGATTTTGATAGAATGGGCCATAAAGACAGCTCATCAGACTGAGCTTGTTAGACTGAATAATGATCTTATTTTGATACCATTATGACCTTGAATTGCAACACTGGAATCAAATGTGTGTTTTTTTTATTTTTTATTATTATTTTTTTTTTTTTTAGAATGTAGACACAGATCAAGCTTCAGGCTTGTAGTGTGTGTGTTAATTTATCTCGGGTGTTTGTGTTCTGCTACATTACATAAGATAATCACATTCTGTTGTGCCATTGTAGCCTCCTCGTTGTGTGATAATTATATGTTGGAGCGGCTGGGTTATATATATATGTGAATGCGTATGTGGCTGGAATAAACAAAACCTCACCTATACGCGGGGAAAAAAGGTTATAGAACTTGTACAGTGGCTTTTTGTTTACAGAAAAGTGCTGCTAAAGGGAAACCGTAGACTAGATTTTCAGTTGAAAGAGAGCAACTTAAACCAAAATCGTGATCCTTTCAGTAAGTAGGAGTAGCACCGGTGGTACGTGTCATAAAGTTTGGGGAAAACTCCCCTTAAGTGAACCAGTCATATACACTCAAGGCCACTCTATTGGGCACACCTTGCTAGTACCGGGTTGGACCCCTTTGCCTTCAGAACTGCCTTAACCATTTAAGGACCGAGCCTCTTTTTGAGATGTGTTGTTTACAAGTTAAAAACTGTTTTTTTTTTTTTTTTTTGCTAGAAAATTACTTAGAACCCCCAAACATTATACATTTTTTTTTCTAACACCCTAGAGAATAAAATGGCGGCCATTACAATACTTTCTGTCTCACCGTAACTTTTTGAATTAAAAAAATAAGACAACAGTAAAGTTAGCCCAATTTTTTTTATATTGTGAAAGATAATGTTACACCGAGTAAATTGATACCCAACATGCCACGCTTCAAAATTGCGCCCGCTCGTGGAATGGCGACAAACTTTTACACTTAAAAATCTCCATAGGCGACGTTTAAAAAGTTCTACAGGTTGCATGTTTTGCGTTACAGAGGAGGTCTAGGGCTAGAATTATTGCTCTTGCTCTAATGATACCTCACGTGTGTGGATTGAAAATCATTTTCATATGCAGGCGCTACACACGTATGCGTTCACTTCTGCACGTGAGCTTGGCGGGACGGGACGCGTTTAAAAAAAAAAATGTTTTTTCTTATTTTTTTTACTTTTATTTTTTATTTTTACACTATTTAAAAAAAAGTGTCACTAAATATGAGATCTGGGGTCAAAAAGTCCTCAGATCTCATATTTACACTTAAATGCAATAAAAAAAAAAAAAAAAATTGTCATTTAAAAAAATAATTTTAAAAAAATGGCCCTTTAAAGCGGCTGTATACCCGCTGAAAATGTTTTATTTTTTTTACCCCTGTAAAGCAAAAGGCATAATGAGCTAGGTATACACCGCATACTAGCTCATTATGAAATACTTACCTTAGAACGAGGCGTCGGTATCTTACCTGGTCCACGCCGAGGTAGCTGACATGTTGCCTCGGCGTGTCTTCTGGGTATTGCGGTTCCAGCGCTGTGAGTGGCTGGAGCCGCGATGTCATCACTCCCGCGCATGCTCGCAGGAGATTTCTTTCCCGGCAAGGTCCGGCAGTTGCCGGGCCTTCAGCCGAGAATCCCCTGTGCGCATGCGCCGCTGCAGTCAGCGGCTCATAGCAAGGGGAATATCTCCTAAACCGTACAGGTTTAGGAGATTTTTTTTTTACCTACAGGTAAGCTTATTATAGGCTTACCTGTAGGTAAAAGTTAAAAAAAAGACTATACAACCGCTTTAAGAGCTGTGGGTTGTTGTTATGGAGACAGATGGGAGCCATCTTCCCCTCACTCGTCACCCAGCCAGGGTGAAGATCCGATTGCCCGCTCTGCTGCCGACGGCACCGGTAAGTGGCGAAGGGCACAGGAGCGTGGCGGGAGGGGGGCCCTCTCCCGCCGCCGATAAAAGTGATCTCGCGGCGAATCCGCCTCAGAGACCACAGACCACTCTTATCAGAAACCGGACCAATGGTTATGGCAGCTAGCTGCTGCCATAACAACGATATCCCCCGTCAAAGTTAGGACGTACATCGGTGTGTGGCAGTCCGGAAGTGGTTAATTCTTCATGGCATAGATTCAACAAGGTGTTGGAAACATTCCTCAGAGATTTTGGTCCATAGTGACATGATAATATCTCACAGTTGCTGCAGATTTGTTGACTGCACATCAATGATGCGCATCTCCCATTCCAACACATTCCAAAGGTGCTCTATTGGATTGAGATCTGGTGACTGTGGAGGCCATTGAAGTACAGTGATCTCATTGTCATGTTCAAGATTGGAACTTTGTGACATGGTGCATTATCGTGCTGGAAGGAGCCATCAGGAAATGGGTACACTGTAGTCATAAAGGGTCAGCAACAATACTCAGGCAGGCCGTGGCGTTTAACCACTTTAAGACCGTCTCATGCAGATATACTGCGGCAGGGCGGCCCTCCTGCGCGAAATTGCATACCTGTATGTGATTTCGTGCACGGGGTCTGGGGCATGCGCTCTTGGTGACCTGCTCCCGCTGTGATTGTCCGCCGGGACCTGCCAATCATTCTGAGGAGAGGCAGAACAGTGGTCTGCCTATGTAAACAAGACAGGTCGCAGTTCTGCCAGAGGGGAAAATACAGATCTTTTGTTTTTGCTAATCAGCCAGTCAAAGTATCCCCCCCACATTTAGAAAGCGCTCCTTAGGGACACACTAAACCTTTTGATTGCCCCTGATGTTAACTCCTTTCCTGCCAGTGTCATTAGCACATTTTTTTTATTTAGTACTGATCACTGTCCCCAAAAAGTGTCAGTTGTCTGATTTGTCCGCCACAATGTCACAGTCCCCCTAAAAATCGCTGATCGCTGCCATTTCTAGTAAAAAAATAAATAAATAGAAATTCCATAAAAATAACCCATAGTTTGTAGATGCTATAACTTTTGTGCAAACCAATCAATATACGCTTATTGGGATTTTTTTTTTACCAGAAATATGTAGCAGAATACATATTGACCTAAATTGATAAAGAAATTAGATTTTTTAACATTTTTTTATTGGATATATTTTATAGCAGAAAGTTAAAAATATTGTTTTTTTTTTTTTTTTTTTCAAAATTGTCTGTCTTTTTTTGTTTATAGCACAAAAAATAAAAAAATGCAGAGGTGATCAAATACCCTCAAAAGAAAGCTCTATTTGTGGGGAAAAAAAGGACATAAATTCATACATTTTTTTTGGGTACAGCATCACACGACCGTGCTTTTGTCAGTTAAAGTAACACAGTACCATATCGCAAAAAATGGCCTGGTCAGGAAGGGGGGTGAACCTTCCAGGGCTGAAGTGGTTAAACAATGCTCAACTGGTACTAAAGGGTCCAAAGTGTGCCAAGAAAATATCCCCCACACAATTACACCACCAGCTGGAATCATTGATACAAGGTAGGATGGATCCACGTTTTTATGTTGTTTACACCAAATTCTGACCCTACCATCTGAATGTCGCAGCTGAAATCGAGGCTCATCAGACCAGGCAACGTTTTTCCAATCTTCTATTGTCCACTTTTGGTGAGCCTGTGTGAATTGTAGCCTCAGTTTCCTGTTCTTAGCTGACAGGAGTGGCACCCAGTGTGGTCTTCTTCTGCTGTAGCCCTGGGATTCTCAACCCGGGGTACATGCACCATGGGCAGGGGGTATGCAGAGTTCTCTGTCCCCGCCTCCCGCACACACACAGTCCCCAGCGGCTTGCTGTAGCCTGTTGCGCTGAACTGTGAACCAACAGGGAAGGAAACAGTCCACCCCGTGTGCGGGGTGGAGGAATATCAGGTCGGCAGGAGCTGCCAGGGGTCCTGTCAATGGAATGGCCCCCATTGCGCTGGCCGGAAGGTGTTTCCCCGGCCAGGGCTGACTGACCAGGGGCGGCCCCATGTCCTCCCATCTCCCGGCTCCTCCCCCCCTCCAGCGCGCCTCGGATTTCCTGCCTGCCATGTGTGTAGATGCCTGCTGTGGCTCCCTGGAAAAAAAGGTGAGTCCTGCCTGCTCAGGAACTACACATGCCAGCATGCCCAGCCATTAGTGCCCCCTATCAGTGCTTCCTATCAGTGCAGCCATCGGTGCCTCCTATCAGTCCAGCTATCGGTGCAGCCTATCAGTGCCTCCTATCAGTGCAGCCATTAGTCCCTCCGTCAGTGCAGCCTTTCAGTTCCTCCTATCAGTGCAGCCTATCAGTGCCCCCCATCAGTGGCCCCTATCAGTGCAGCCATCAGTGCCTCCCTTCAGTGCCCCCTATCGGTGCCTCCTATCAGTGCCGCCTTATCAGTGCCTCCTATCAGTGCAGCCTCATCAGTGCCTCCTATCAGTGCAGCCTCAGTGCGGCCTATCGGTGCCGCCTCATCAGTGCCGCCTATCCGTGCCCATCACTTTCTCGAGACAGGGGTACTTAGAACTTTTTTTTTTAGACTCACACGGGTACTTCGCCGTAAAAGGTTGAGAAACACTGCTGTACTGCTGTAGCCCATTGTCTTCAAGGTTCGATGTGTTGTGCATTCAAATATGTTATTCTGCATACCTTGGTTCTAATAAGCGGTTATTTGAGTTACTGTTGCCTTTCCTATCATCTCGAACCAGTCTGCCCATTCTCCTCTGACATCAACAAGGCATTTTCCTCCACACAACTTCCATTCACTGGATATTTTCTCTTTTTCGGACCATTCTCTGTTACCCCTAAAGATGGTTGTGTGTGAAAATCCCAGTAGATCAGCAGTTTTTGAAATAATCAGACCAGCCCGTCTGACACCAACAAGCATGCCACATTCAAAGTCACCTAAATCCTCTTTCTTCCACATTCTGATGTAGACAGCAAAGAAAATTTGCCGCTCCAGGTAAGAGACTTCAGGCACAATGAATAGTATAAGACTCCTCCCACGGGTGCAAGCCCCGACTCGCCTGCCATAGAAGACTGAATGAAGGAAGAAATTGTCTGCACACCGACATGATTGAAGTCCATTTATTGAATATTCAATGCAAACAATGACACGCACCACGGTTGCAGTAGCCGGAACAGAGGTGGACTCGTTTCGCACAGCTACACTGTCCTTCCTCATCACCTGAATGAAGGCCGACGTGGCTGATTAGCAATTTGTGTTACCAAGCAATTGAACAGGTGTACCTAAAAAAGTGGCTGCTGAGTGTAAATATTAACGCTACAGGTATAGTGAAGGCATAAAAGAACATCTGAACACAATTCTATTCATGTGTTTATATGATGGAGATCTAACCGAAGAATAAAAATATAACCTGTTGCAGTTTACCAGTCCTTTAATGTGCTGGCTGCATTTGTTTTCATTTTTGAGGCTAAAAGCATTTTCAACAAACACAGAAAATACCTTGTTGATCTATTTAGCCTTTCAAGGTAAAATCCGTGCCACACCAGTCCCAGTGTCACCAGACCAGTGCAGCCAGCATAAGTGTTTCTGGTCACCACCACACCAGTCCCAGTGTCACCAGACCAGTGCAGCCAGCATAAGTGTTTCTGGTCACCACCACACCAGTCTTGAGGGCCGGACCAGTGTAAGACAGCAACAGTGTTCTTGATCCATGCAACACCAGTGACAGTGTCACCAGTGCAAACAGTGTCCCTGATCCCCGCCACAACAGCACAGTGTCAGCATAAAAACATAGATATTGTTTTTTTCAGCCGGTGGCTGGCTTTCTCTCGAAAGCGTTGTGAGCGGCTCATGACTCGCTGGAACACTTTAAGAAGCGGCGGGAGGGGACATACCAAAATGATCCGACAGTGCCGCCAGCTGGTCACAGAGGCAATCAAAGAGTGGATCGTCTTTGAACGCCTCTATGGCCTTCAATGGCCTCGGAGTGACAGTTCAGGTTGGAAGCAAACTATTTTTTTATAGCAAAAGATCAAAAAAATGTTTTAAGCTAAAGAAGAATTTTGGGGTCTTTTAGACCCCAGATCTCTTCATAAAGAGGACCTGTCATCCTTATGTCTATTACAAGGGATGTTTACATTCTTTGTAATAGGAATAAAAGTGATAACAAAAATGAAAGGGACAGTGTAAAAATAAAATAAATTAATAAAAAAGAAAAAATTAAAGTTCTCCCATCCCTCCTTGCTCATGCGCAGAAGCGAATGCATACATAAGTCGCGAATGCATATATGGTGTTCGCACCACGCGTGAGGTATCGCAAACATTAGAGTGAGGGCAATAATTCTAGCGCTAGACGTCCTCTGTAACTCTAAACCGGTAACCTGTAAAGGAGTTTAAAGCATTGCCTATGGAAATTTTTAAGTACTGTCGTTTTTTGCCATTCCACAAGCATGCACAATCTTAAAGCCTGACATGTTAGGTGTCTATTTACTCGGCAAAACGTCATCTTTCATATCATGCAAAAAATTGAGGCATAAATTGAGGTATATATTGTGTTTTTTGTTTTGTTTTTTTAGCTGACTAAAATGTATTTTTTTCCCCCAACAAATTGAAGTTTGGAAAAATACTGTGACATAAAAAACTGCGATAAATGATCGCAATTTTATTCCTTAGGGTCTCAGTTAAATAAAAAATAAAAAAATAAATTACCATATATACTTACATTATATATATATATATATATATATATATATATATATATATATATATATATATATATATAGTGCTGAAATTAATCGTTGCATCACGATTCGGGTGTCCCCGATGCGGCATCGATGCATAAGGACCGGTTTGACGGGCACAGGTGGCTGCGTTTGACGGGCACAGGTGGCTGCGTTTGACGGGCACAGGTGGCTGCGTTTGACGGGCACAAGTGGCTGTGTTTGACGGGCACAGGTGGCTGCGTTTGACGGGCACAGGTGGCTGCGTTTGACGGGCACAGGTGGCTGCGTTTGACGGGCACAAGTGGCTGCGTTTGACGGGCACAGGTGGCTGCGTTTGACGGGCACAAGTGGCTGCGTTTGACGGGCACAGGTGGCTGCGTTTGACGGGCACAGGTGGCTGCGTTTGACGGGCACAGGTGGCTGCGTTTGACGGGCACAAGTGGCTGCGTTTGATGGGGGAGGTTCAGTATTTTTCAGTTTGTTTGCGCCCCCCCAAAAATTTTGAGCACCAGCTGCCACTGGTCAGCACAGAGACAGTACAGAGAACTGTGCGCATGTCTCACTGCGCTTTCCTGCATAGCCAGGCAATCTTCTGGGAACTGTGATGTGCCCCAGAAGATTGCGGGGAAGAAGGGCCGCCTAGGCGGCCCAAGTGGAAGTGGGAGCTCGTTGGTAATCGTGATGCATCGCGGAATCGAATCGTTGACCAGATAATCGTAATCGAATCGTGAGACCAGTGAAGATGCGCACCCAATATATATATATATATATATATATATATATATATATATATATATATAAATATATATATATAATCATAATCTACTTACATTATTTATAAAATATATATATATTTACATTATATATATGTATATGTATGCATTAGAGCTGCACGATTAACGATTAATCGTTAAGGATCGAAATTGCGATCTTTTTCCCTTCCCGATCTTCAAAACAGCATGTCACGATCTTTCTAACAAGTGCAGAGAATTCTCACAGCTGGAAAATAAAAAAAAATCCAGGCAGCCTGCCAAGTTTTATGACAACACATAAATAAATCGAAACAAGGCATCTTTTCGTTCTTTCATCAAAGGAAAGAACTCCAGTGTGTAAATGAGGCAAGTTTAACCATTTAAAGGCCAAACGTTTTCTGACATTTGTTGCTTACAAGTAAAAATCATTATTTTCTGCTAGAAAATTACTTGGAACACCCAAACATGATTTATTTATTTATTTATTTTTATAGCAGAGCCCCTAGAGAATAAAATGGTGGTTGTTGCAATATTTTATGTCACACCGTATTTGCGCGGTCTTTTAAACGCAATTTTATTAAGAAAATACACTTTAATTAATTAAAAAAAAAACTAAACTAAAAGTTAGTCCAATTTTTTTGTATAATGTGAAAGATGATGTTATGCCGTGGAAATCGTGAAAGAATCGTGATCTTTATTCTAAGCAAAAAAAAAAATCGTGATTCTCATTTTAGCCAAAATTGTGCAGTATATATATATATAATTTGAGTACACTGTTGCGTGACCTGATAATTGTTAAAGTATCACAGTGCTAAAAACTGATAAATCACCTGGACAAGAAAGAGGTTAACATACCGGTTTTTAAGTGGTTAAAGAAATAGTTTTTATACCAAACAGCCCTAAAAGCAGAAGGCAGACACGGATAAATTAGTTTTCACTACACATAATTATTACTGAATTTTGTGTTTTGCTTAGGGTTTAATTATGCACACCACAGAAAGAAATGATTTAGATTATTCACGGCCCTGCTCCACCCCCACCCGCGTTCCGCTGGAGACACTATGCAGGGAAATAGAGATCTCGGTATGTGGATACATTTTTAGTCCGCTCCCGTTGCGTCACATTTTTGAAAGCAGCATGCTTTTTCTTTTTTTTCTGCTTTTGTTGCATGTCAGTGCAGGAGAAATGACCGATGAATATTTATGGAGACGTACTTTATACATGTTTACTCTTTGTCCTGAAGTGCGTTCATGTGCTTTTCTTGTGCTTTGACACCCGGCAGCCTATTAAGCAGAAATACTGGGAAATATACATTTAATTAACAATACTCAAGAACTAAAGTCGGACTCTTGAATCAAGTTTAGTGTGCAAACGACGGGTTCATTTTAGAGCCCTCAACTCCGGAACAGTGCTGAAATAAACGGCACACTTCTTTCCTCTTCCTAAGCATCCACCATTACTTTTTTTTTTTTTTGCCCACATTGTCCCAATGTCATGTCCATGGTGTTCTTCGGTGTCCTCATATGAGCCTTCACACACTAGAGGAAGGTGGTGGGTCCAGCGGGCAGGTTGGTGAGTGGGCAGATATTCAGCATGGTGGGGGGGCAAAGTTAAGCAGAGCAGAATGCTGGGTCGGAAGAGAATGTATGTACCGTGCCTCTGCCCCCCGCTTCTGAGCTCTGCTTATTGCTGGAGGCACTGACGTGATGAAGTCAGCGCTGCTTTGCTAGAATTTCAGAGGGAACAATGAGGATGCCGGTCACTCTAATCAAAGACAGTGGACTGCAGTGACCACTAGATTCTGTACCACCAGAAATGAGGACACTGCATGGTAGAGAGACTTACCATTGCCGCTCACCAAAGTATTATTAAAATTATTATACAGGATTTATACACTCAGCGACCACTTATTTAGGTAGACCTGTTCAATTGCTTGGTAACACAAATTGCTAATCGGCCAATGACATGACAGAAACTCAATGCGTTTAGACATCTAGATGTGGTGAAGACAACTTGCTAAAGTTCAAATCGAGCATCAGAATGGGGAAGAAAGGGGATTTAAATGACTGAACGTGGCATGGTTGTTGATGCCAGACGGGCTGGTACCTGAGTATTACAAAAAAATACCTGAGTATTTCAAAAACTGCTGATCTACTGGGATTTTCAGCAACAATCATCTCTAGGGTTTACAGAGAATGGTCCAAAAAAGAGACGATATCCAGTGAGTGGCAGTTGTGTGGACGAAAATGCCTTGTTGATGTCAGATGTCAGAGGAGAATGGGCAGACTGGTTCAAGATGATAGAAAGGCAACAGTAACTCAAACAATCTCTCGGTGCAACCAAGGTATGCAGAATACCATCTCTGAATGCACAACACATCGAACCTTGAAGCAGATGGGCTACAGCAGTAGAAGACCACACCAGGTGGCACTCCTGTCAGCTAAGAACAGGAACCTGAGGCTACAATTCGCACAGGCTCACCAAAATTGGACAATAGAAGATTGGAAAAATGTTGCCTGATCTGATCTATTTCCACTGCGACATTCAGATGGTAGGGTCAGAATTTGGCGTAAACAACATGAAAGCATGGATCTGTCCTGCCTTGTATCCACGGTTGAGGCTAGTAGTGGAGGTGTAATGGTGGGGGGGATATTTTCTGGGCACACTTTTTGGGCCCCTTAGTACCAATTGAGCATTTTTTAAAAGCCACGGCCTACCTGAATATTGTCGCTGACCATGTCCATCCCTTTATGACTATAGTGTACCCATCTTCTGATGGCTCCTTCCAGCAGGATAATGCACCATCACAAAGCTCAAATCATCTGAAACTGTTTTTTTGAACATGACGATGAGATCTCTGTACTCCATTGGCCTCCACAGTCACCAGATCTCAATCCAATAGAACACCTTTGGGATGTGTTGGAATAGGAGATTCGCATTATGAATGTGCAGCCGACAAATTTGCAGTAACTGTGTGATGATATCATGTCAATATGAACCAAAATCTCTGAGGAATGTTTCCAACACCTTGTTGAATCTATGCCATGAAGAATTAAGGCAGTTCTGAAGGCAAAGGGGTTTAGTGCCAACAGTTTGTGCAACACTGTACAAAATGAAGGCAGACAGTACAGTTACAATACAATTAAATACAGGAGGAATCGGAGGACCCTGCTCTTTAGAGTTTCTAAAAGGTTTAGGTGATACCAAAAGGTAATAACTGTGGCAGATGAACTGATGAAGAAAATAAAAGTTTAGTTAAGTGAAGGCAGGATGGCAGAAGGCAGCTTCTCTAAAGTGATGGATTTTCAGGGATCGCCTAAAGGTGGATAGAGTAGGAGATAGTCAGACAGATTGGGGTAAGGCGCTCCAGAGGATGGGAGAGGCTCCAGAGAAATCCTGGAGATGAGCATGGGGTGAGGTGATGAGGAAGCTAAAGAACAGGAGATGCTGGGAGGAGTGCAGAGGATGAAATTAAGACAGGTATGCTGTTACAATTGACTATCATTTTAATGTGCCTGGAGTTCAGCTGTAAGATGAACCTGTACTGCACTTTACGTTTTTAAAGTCCTGCCTTGGAGCAAACACCACAAGATGCTTTCTATTAAATATATTTGCCAGGGCATTACGGTAGAGGAGGTGGAGGAGGCGATTGCCTCCTTCCCTCCTAGGAAGTCCCCTGGTCTAGATGGTCTCCCTTCGAAGTGGTATTTTGTACTGTTCGATGCGGCCAGATTGGACAGTAGACTACCCCCATCAAGGTGGGAGGCCTTGGTTGTCCTGATTCCTAAGGGGGGGAAGGACCCCCGAGAATGTGACTCCTACCGTCCGATCTCGCTGATGAACGTTGACACAAAGATCCTGGCTAAAATACTTGCAGGCAGGCTACGAAAAGTCATCCAAAAATTGGTAGACGCAGATCAAACGGGATTTATCCAGGGATGATGTGCACAGATGAACATTAGAAGACTCTTTGTGAATCTTCAAACTGTCCATGACAACTCCGGGACTAGAATAGTAGCCTCTTTAGATACTAAGAAGGCCTTTGACTCCGTAGAGTGGTCTTATTTGTTCCACCTGTTGGAGTCCTATGGCTTTGGCCCTGTTTTCATTTCATGGGTACGGCTCTTGTACACAGATCAGCTGATTAGACTGAGGGTTAATGGCATTATTTCAGACTCATTCCCTATATTCCGGGGCACCAGGCAGGGGTGTCCTCTTTCACCCCTCCTGTTTGCCCTGGCTATAGAGCCCTTGGCGGTCAAGCTAAGATCTACTTCAGATTTGACTGGTCTGAGGCTTAGGGAGTTTGAGGAGCGAGTGTCACTCTATGCAGATGACATGCTGCTATATCTGCAGGATTTGGGACCCTCGCTCTCAGAAGCCTTCCGATTGATTCAGAAATTTGGAAACTACTCCAGATTCTGCATAAATTGGAAAAAATCCTCCCTTTTCCCTATTGATGATCTGGTGGTAATTCCGCCGGACTGTTCCATTCCTTTATCCACCTCTTTCAGGTACCTGGGGATTGAGGTGCAGCTTCCCATCTCTAGGTACCTGGAGACCAATTTGTCGCCTATTGTGGGAAGTTTTCGAGAGAGGGTACAGAGATGGCAGAATTTACCGATCGCCTTGATGGGACAGAAAACTGTTTAAGATGATCTTCCTTCCTAAGTTTCTTTATATTCTCTCGAACTCCCCGGTTTTTGTGACACTACGGGTTTTCAGACACATTGACTCCATCGTTGTGGGATTGCTTTGGGGCTCTAAAGCACCCAAGGTATCCCTGGCGATATTGAAGTTACCAGTTACAATGGGAGGGATGGCCCTTCCTGATCTGCGCTCCTATTTTATGGCCTCTCAATTAGCCTTTTTGCACTGGCGACTTTTTCCACAGAATCCTAATGCCACTTCATTGTTGGAGGCAGCAGTTGCTACCTCTCAAGAAACCCTGCAGAATATGCTCTCTAGCAAGGGGATCAGGAGGGTGGGATCAGTCATAGCACTTTCTGGGAAAGTATTTCACTTGTGCTCCCAATGGCGGAAAGATACAGCCTTGTGGCTGTCTCCGAATAGCCCTCTATGGTGTAATAGATCTTTGGGGGGGTTTTTAAATTATCTGATGGACTGAAGACTTGCGCAAAATAAGGTATTAAATACCTACACCACATCTGCCAGAATGATCGTCTCTGTACTTTTGCCCAATTAAGAGAACAATTTGAAGTACCCAAAACTTGGCTTTTTCGATATATGCAGCTGAGACATGCAGCGAATGCCCAGTTTGGGGGGGATGAAATTCTGGTTCAGAATATGGACTTGGAGAGGGTTCTGATTGACCTGGATCCATCTAAGCGAATTTCTAGATATTATGGGGCAGTGGGTCCAGGGGTAAAGTTACTGACTGCTAGGACCAAGGCGCGGTGGGAGATGATTGTCCCGGAGTTGTCAGAGGAACTGTGGCAGGAGGTTCTGGACACATATTTGGTGTCTGTTATCTCCTCTACGGATAAAATGATTCAGTTTCGGTACCTTCATCAACAGTATTATACACCAGTTAGACTTTACCGAATACAAAGAAGGGAATCTGCTATATGTCATAAATGTATGGAGGAGGAAGGCACAGACCACTGTGGTCGCTGGTGACTGAATTTATTTCTGATAAGTTTGCTTACTGTGGACAGGCTTAGTTTCTCATGTATTATTGCACAAAACATTGAATGCAGACATTCCCGGGGGGAGGGGGGTTTTATCTTCTCTGGTTGAGTTATACAAAAGAGGGCATCCCCCCTTCGGAGGGGAGATGCCCAGTCCGTTTTTTTTCTCCCTGACGGAGCAACGGGTGGGGGGGGGTCGTGGTATTTCCTTGTTATGAGATATTTCTCTTTCTTGTTTTGTTGTAAAAAAATTAAAATGCACATATTAGTAGAATAGGGTCGGAGACCCAAATGGCACATGAAGGGTAGATGGATACCTGCACTGGTGGTGTAATGGGTGTGTGATTTCTGCTTTGCAACTAATGATGTAACCCTATCTATTGCGATGTATGCTTTCTTCTTTTATGTGCACAATAAAAATTCTTTTAAAAAAAATATTATATTTGCCAGTAATGGATATGCTCCTTTCTGATTTAGTTTAATTTTGTTACTGGATCCTGAGTTCATGGCTATTTTTTATCAATTGATCTGCCAGTGTGAAAGTCCCTTACTGGGTACGGGGTCAGTCTCAGTGAATAGTTGGCATATGATAGACAAGAAGCCAGGAAAAGTCAGGCCCCAGCAACAAGGTACACCCAAATCAGAAAGGAGCATAGTAGAGGATTTTCGGGCCAACAATGGTGTCCAAGTGAGTTGATGTTTACCTTGTAAAGCCAGCTGTGACAGCTTGCTGATTCACAGCCGGCTTTCCACTGCGCATGCCTGAACCGTGCTGCACATTAGGAATGGTCCTGCAGCTTTTGGGGACCTGTGACACGTCCCAGGAGGCTGAGGGGGAAGGGGGGGGTCAAACTTCACTCAGATCACCTCGGCAATTTGACCGTATGTGGGAGTGGGTACCTGTCAAAACCCACTGGTTTTGACAGGTACCCGCTCCCACTTACGGTCAGATTTTACAGGAACATCCCAACTCGCATGTTCCTGGAAAATTGCTGTGTATGCAAACGACCATCGGCTGGAACCGAAGACAGTCAAGGCAGAAGAACATCACCAGCACACCGTGCACCTCCAATGTGGGTCCAAAGCTTTATTTAGCGGTCACATTGTTACAGCAAGAGCAATGTTTCGGATCCTCACAGGACCCCTTCATCAGGCTTGTGAGGGTCACACTGCTCTTGCTGTAACAATGTGATCGCTAAATAAAGCTTTGGATCCACATTTGAGATTTGCAGTGTGCTGGTGACGTTCTTCCACCTGTCAAAACCAAGTACCTGCTCCCCTACAAAAAAATGCAGGCGGACAAGCGGAACGTCCCCTTTTGGGTGAAGTTCTGTTTTAAAATGTGTGTCTCTCTCTTATTTCTTATGTCTTGGGAAGAAAACATGGCAGATGAAACAGTACTGTTTTCACTTGTTCTTCATATACTGTAAATTGGTAATACCTACTGGTTCACATCTGCTTTGAAGTGGACCCTTGCAGCCATTTCTTGTTTTATTCTGTAGGACTTTTTGAGCAGGTCCTTGTGGTCATTGGCTTAGAATTGTATATTTTGAGCTTCATCACAAGGCAGATTCATGCCTCCGATACCAGGGCACTGTGATGCCTCCGATACCAGGGCACTGTGTGAACTGAAGAGCAGCCAGAAGAAGAGGTGAAAGGGCCATTTACTATTGTTTATAAGTGACTATATTTGGACCAAACATAACCAAAAATGCGATTTAAAATGCGATTTTATAAGCTGATAAACACATTACAAGAATGCATTAATTACATTATTGCATCAGACTCACTACATTTTCATCACTTATGAGACTTCTTCAAATGAGTTTGACTTCAAGATAAACCCCCAATTGCATGGATGAAGGACAAAAAAAAGACTACTGTTGGGTTTATTTAAGTAAATCATCTCTCACCGCAGTATGCGAGTTGAAGTGGCAAGCGATCGTGACTTATTTATAAAGTAAAATTTGTTTGAAGCTGCCAAAATTCACCTTGCTAAATTGTAGTTTCACTGACATGTATTATTCAAATTCATGCCGGCTGTTATGAGGCTGCCAAGCTGCCTACACACTTTTTATTAAAAATTCTTATTTATTTATATATATATATATATATATATATATATATATATATATATATATATATATATATATATATATATATATATATATGTGTATATATATATATATATATATATATATATGTGTATATATATATATATATATTATATATAAAATATATTTATAGAGTGCATGTTGTGACGTGGCAAAAATGTATTCATGCAAGTGATTTAAAAAGTCCTTTTAACTTAGAAAACCTGCCTCCGTGACACAGGGTAGCATGTAGGTGTGATGAACCTCGATATGGAGCTATCCTGTGACCACCTGTACTCTTTGTCCCTTAGGGCTTGTTCATAGCTGCAGTGGATTGCATTTGACAGGTAGTGAGGAGGCAATATGTTGCCTCCTCAGCGCTAGTTTTAACACCCAAAATGCCACACCACCATGCCGCAACCACCAAGAAGTTCCTTGGTGCACCGAAAAGGGTTATGAAGTCAAACTTCATCTTAAATTCTTCTGTCTTAATCCAGCACTGCAGATGTGCCTGAGACCACCAATCCCCCTACTGTCCCCTTGCAAGAGATCATTCCTCTACTGGATCCTTAGAGGACCATGCCACTGGATAGCCAATGGGAAGTGTCCACATCATGCAGGCAGTGGTGTGGACACCTAAGGTAGGACTTGTGCAGGAAGGAACCTGCAGAGAAGAAGGCTCTAGGGCCAAGGCTTTAGGTAAGTAAAAAGTTCTTTTAGAGAGGGTTTTATTTTTGTTCACTCAATGATCAGATACAGGGGATAAGAGGGAAGGAAAATATCCAGGAGATTGAGTTTAAGGTCCACACATCTGCAGCTCCTCAGCTGCAAACTTCAGGAAGAGAGCACTTCTGGAAAAAGGCTGGGGTTTGAAGAAATGAGAAACTCAAGCAGTTAAAGCAGGCATCCTCAAACTACGGCCCTCCAGCTGTTGCGGAACTACACATCCCATGAGACATTGTAAAAATCTGACATTCACAGACATGGCTAGGCATGATGGGAATTGTAGTTCTTGAACAACTGGAGGGCATAGAAAAGCATGTAAAACTGCAATTCCCAGAATCCTTTGGGGTATATGCGCACCAACGTGTTGCGGCTTCTGGCTCCTCCCAATGTGTTTCATCTTCAGGGGCCCATCCTATGGGGGTCTATGCTAATAGATTTAACAAGAGTTTGTTGACTTCTTTTATGAGGGTCACAATTTCTCTGGTAAGCCTCAGAGCAGTCGGGGGAGCACGACTGGTGGTTTGTTTTGCACCTTCCGGACTTACAAAGGAAGATCACACACATATATTTGAATTCATTGGTGGAAGTTTTTCTCAGTTGATACTGTGGACTATTATGGAATAGTTTACATGTATTTTCTCACTTGTTCAAGCGATGCACCTCCTCAGCTGCAAACTTCAGGAAGAGAGCACTTCTGGAAAAAGGCTGGGGTTTGAAGAAATGAGAAACTCAAGCAGTTAAAGCAGGGATCCCCAAAATACGGCCCTCCAGCTGTTGCGGAACTACACATCCCATGAGACATTGTAAAAATCTGACATTCACAGACATGGCTAGGCATGATGGGAATTGTAGTTCTTGAACAACTGGAGGGCCATAGTTTGAAGACCCTTGAGTTAAAGTGTTACTAGACCCAGGACCCTGCATTCACTATATCTGGTCTCCCACAATATACAGAACATGGACATGCAATAGTTTTAGTAAATATAAACTGTGAAATACCTTTTCTCATCAGCAATATAAGAGCAGTCTTGTGACTTCTATCAGTATCTGGTTAAAGCTTGTAGGCAGAGTTTTCATTCTCCCCTGATTGTCCTATGAGGCTGCAGGACCCCTGACCCTCTGTCTGGACAGTGCTGATTGGCCCTGTGCTTGTTACATGCAACCTCCCAAGAAAAACTAAACTCTCTAGCAATACACACCAATCTGAGCATGTGCAGCGTGTGCCCTAGCCTCTGTACTATCCGGAGATGGTTTGGGGGCTCTGGAAGAAGGGGAGGATCAGAGGAGAAACAGCCTTTTTACACAATGCAGTGTATTAACCCCTTAGGTTCCACAGTGAGTATAACAAGCATGCTTTACTGCATATACAGACTGATTTTACTGTTGTGGGTTTAGTGACACTTTAAATAAAGGGTAGGCTTGAGTTTTAGTTTAGGCCATTTTTTTTTTTAACCAGACTTACTCTGCTCATGAAAGCACACAATTCCTACAGTCATAAAGGGTTCACAAAATTGGGTATATAATTCTCTTTCAGTTAAGGACAGGTGATCACAAGGGTATTAACCACTTACGGACTGCCCGTCGTCGTTTTACGTTGCTACTTTGAAGAGGAGTATCGTTGTTATGGCAGCAGCTAGCTACCATAACCCCCATATCCTCTTCTTCAGCGGGTGGTCCGCTTTCAGATAAAAGTGATCTCTGCGGCAGAATTACCGCCAGATCACTTTTATCGGCGGCAGGAGAGGCCCCCCCTCCCTCCGCGCTCCGGTCCCCTCCACCGTTTGCCTCCGCCGCTGCCGACGGAACTGGTAATCGCATTTGTTCTCTTGTGTGCTATGGAGACGAGTGGTAAACGTCACTACCCATAGCTCTTAAAGGGACTTTTTTTCTTCTTCAAATGATTATATTTATATATATATATATATATATATATATATATATATATATATATATATATATATATATATATATATATATATATATAAAATCTTTTTTATTTTTTTTTTTTATTGCATTTTAGTCTTTTTGACCCCAGAACTCATATTTAAGAGGTCCTGTCATGCTTTTTTTCTATTACAAGGGATGTTTACATCCCTTGTAATACGAATAAAAGTGACACAATTTTTTTTAAAAAGAACAGTTTAAAAATAAAAGGTAAAATAAATAAGAAAAAAAAAAAAATTTTTAAACACCCCGTCCTGCCGAGCTCGCGTGCAGAAGTGAACGCATACATGAGTAATACCCGCATATGAAAACGGTGGTCAAACCACACATGTGAGGTATTGCCGCGATCGGTAGATCGAGAGCAATAATTCTAGACCTCCTCTGTAACTCAAAACATGCATCCTGTAGAATTTTTTAAACGTTGCCTATGGAGATTTATAAGGGTAAAAGTTTGTCGCCATTCCACGAGCGGGCGCAATTTTGAAGCGTGACATGTTGGGTATCAATTTACTCTGCGTAACATTATCTTTCACAATATAAACAATTGGGCTAACTTTACTGTTGTCTTATTTTTTAATTCAAAAAGGTGTATCTTTTCCAAAAAAAGGGAGCTTGTGAGACTGCTGCGCAAATACGGTGTGACAGAAACGACCGCTATTTTATTCTCCAGGGTGTTAGGAAAAAAAACACACACATATATATATATATATATATATATATATATATATATAATGTTTGGAGGTTTTTAAGTAATTTTCTAGCAAGAAAAATGTATAAACCCCAAAAAGAAAGATGCTCGGTCCTTAACTGGTTAAGGAAAGAAAAATGATTTTTATTCTGGACAGATGTGTAGTTGGCAAATAAAGGCAAAGTTGTATTGGGGCCTTGTGATCCCACAGGCCCTGGAGCACCTGCAACCCCTGTATTTATGGCCAAATCTACAGGTGCTCAGCTTGCATGGAAAATATGCAGATCTTCTGAAATGTAATGAAAAGCTTTATTATTTTTTTTTTTTTTTTTTACTTTCTATCTTTGATCACGTCTTAAAATGAAGAACATATTTATTTAATTTTTTTTTTTTATAGGAATATGAAAAAAAAGCATATGCAGATGAGATGGTGCCATTATTTCACATTGCTCGACTAAAATGAACAAAGTGCTAACCAGCTAATTGATACCCTTGTCTATGTGCTTTGTGTCTGTGTGTAAATGGTTTTATCTCTGCCGAAATCTGTCATTTATTCCCTTTCATGCATCTCCTCATTACAGATCCGGGGCTGCGCTGCATAATTCCTCTGTGTGTGTATTATTTAGTCTTGCTGGAAGCATTCTGTTCTGAGATGTAAAAGAGAACATTTCTCAAAGGCCCCGGAGGGCAGCTCAAACACTGTTAGATAACACTACAATTAGCAGAAATCAAAGTAAATATTGCCTGTAAAATCAAATGCTATTAAATAACAGCTAATTCTTTCTCCCATGTTGCTGCTTTGCCCTTTGCACTCTACATTTAAAGGTATACTCCAGTCACAAATGAGATTGTTGACTTGAGAAGATAAAACCTACCTGAGCAGTTTTGATGTCTTCCCTGCTGTTCATCTTGAGCAGCTGGCGGCCATGCTGGATAAGTCCAGCACACGGTGGACTATCACATAATAGTCCACTGTGTCATCCATGAAAAACTTCCACCAGTGAATTCAGTATATGTGTGTGATCTTCTTTAAATCCAGAAGGTGCTAAACTAAACACCACTTGTGCTCCCCAAACGTTCTGAGACTTACCAGAGAGATTGTGACCATCATAAGAGAAGTCAGCAAACACTTGTTAAATCTACTGGTATAGACCACCATGTGACAAGACCGCTCACAGATTGGCTTTAATCCTCCACTTAATTAAGGTCAGACGATAGTATATAAAAAAACAGGAAAGACCACTTCCAATAGTGTAAATCTGGTATAAATTTTTACTTTAAACTGGTTAAAAACACTTACATGGGCATTTATAAAGTAAAATTTGTTTGAAGCTGCCAAAATTCACCTTGCTAAATTGTAGTTTCACTGACATGTATTATTCAAATTCATGCCGGCTGTTATGAGGCTGCCAAGCTGCCTACACACTTTTTATTAAAAATTCTTATTTATATATATATATATATATATATATATATATATATATATATATATATATATAAAATATATTTATAGAGTGCATGTTGTGACGTGGCAAAAATGTATTCATGCAAGTGATTTAAAAAGTCCTTTTAACTTAGAAAACCTGCCTCCGTGACACAGGGTAGCATGTAGGTGTGATGAACCTCGATATGGAGCTATCCTGTGACCACCTGTACTCTTTGTCCCTTAGGGCTTGTTCATAGCTGCAGTGGATTGCATTTGACAGGTAGTGAGGAGGCAATATGTTGCCTCCTCAGCGCTAGTTTTAACACCCAAAATGCCACACCACCATGCCGCAACCACCAAGAAGTTCCTTGGTGCACCGAAAAGGGTTATGAAGTCAAACTTCATCTTAAATTCTTCTGTCTTAATCCAGCACTGCAGATGTGCCTGAGACCACCAATCCCCCTACTGTCCCCTTGCAAGAGATCATTCCTCTACTGGATCCTTAGAGGACCATGCCACTGGATAGCCAATGGGAAGTGTCCACATCATGCAGGCAGTGGTGTGGACACCTAAGGTAGGACTTGTGCAGGAAGGAACCTGCAGAGAAGAAGGCTCTAGGGCCAAGGCTTTAGGTAAGTAAAAAGTTCTTTTAGAGAGGGTTTTATTTTTGTTCACTCAATGATCAGATACAGGGGATAAGAGGGAAGGAAAATATCCAGGAGATTGAGTTTAAGGTCCACACATCTGCAGCTCCTCAGCTGCAAACTTCAGGAAGAGAGCACTTCTGGAAAAAGGCTGGGGTTTGAAGAAATGAGAAACTCAAGCAGTTAAAGCAGGCATCCTCAAACTACGGCCCTCCAGCTGTTGCGGAACTACACATCCCATGAGACATTGTAAAAATCTGACATTCACAGACATGGCTAGGCATGATGGGAATTGTAGTTTTCTTGAACAACTGGAGGGCATAGAAAAGCATGTAAAACTGCAATTCCCAGAATCCTTTGGGGTATATGCGCACCAACGTGTTGCGGCTTCTGGCTCCTCCCAATGTGTTTCATCTTCAGGGGCCCATCCTATGGGGGTCTATGCTAATAGATTTAACAAGAGTTTGTTGACTTCTTTTATGAGGGTCACAATTTCTCTGGTAAGCCTCAGAGCAGTCGGGGGAGCACGACTGGTGGTTTGTTTTGCACCTTCCGGACTTACAAAGGAAGATCACACACATATATTTGAATTCATTGGTGGAAGTTTTTCTCAGTTGATACTGTGGACTATTATGGAATAGTTTACATGTATTTTCTCACTTGTTCAAGCGATGCACCTTTTGTATTACAATTGTTTTGGTGTGCTGGCAGCTTATTTCGTTTTTGGTACCTTTTAGCTAGGGCTGCAACTAACGATTATTTTCATAATCGATTAGTTGGTCGATTATTGTTTCGATTAATCGGTTGATAACCTTAAAAAAAAAGTGTGGTGTATAATTTAGTTAATATGAAAGTTTTTTTAAAAAAAAGCAATTTATTCTTAAATCTCTCTATGCAGTGGTAAATATAAAAAAACAGCTATATGGTTAGGGAGCAAAATATTGAATCCACTCTGAGAATAACAGACAGAAGAGATATACTGTATATACACTATTAGAAGAGAAATACAGTTTTTTGGCCAATTTGTTGTTGGGCAGATTAAAAAATACAAATTGCTGCAAAAACGCATTACATGCTTTTCTGCAGCTTCTCCATTGAAGTATATTAAACCAAAAAAGCACCGTTGTGTCCTTGACCCTTTCCAAATACGCAGCGGCTGAAAAAAAGCATAGATGTGAACGTGTCCCATAGGAAACCATGTTAAATGAACTGTAGCGTGTTTCTGCAAAAAGCCCCAAAAAACACAAAGATGTGAACCAGGTCTAAGACGTTTAGTAACATAATGGGGTTAATAAAAAAATAAAATGAGCCCTTTATAGTACAAAAAAAAAGCAAATAATCGCTACTGTAAGGGGTTCATTTTTTACTGTAGAACTGTGAAAGTAATATTTACAGTAGCGATTATTTGCTCTTTTTGTACTATAAAAGGGCTAATTTTATTATTTTTAACCCCATTATGTTACTGGCCGATTAATCGATTATGAAAATAGTAATCGATTAATTTCATAATCGATTAGTTGTTTCAGCCCTACTTTTAGCGCAGCGATTCCCCTTTTTGTTTTACATTAAGTCTGTGTAGTTGCTGGTGTCCTCTTTTTCTGAATGACACCTGAAGCTGAGCCTGTGGAAATGTGCAGTGTGTTCCCTGAATCCAGCCCCGCCCCGCCCTCCCTCACACTCATTGGTGCGTTAGGTTGCCATGTGACAAGAGGATTGGGGACAGTCCGAAGTCTACTAAACTTGGTTTCTAAGGATTACATAAATATCTGTTTTGATGGTCGCACAGTGTTCTGAATAGCATTGGTTGTTCACTGATTTATTTCACTTCTCGGGGGTTTTTCTCATCACAACACCGACATTGCACAAGGTGATTGTAATGAACACAGGCCTTCCTATTAAAGCGGGGTTTCACCCAAATTTTGAACATTATCTCTATGCATTCTCTTCCTTGCCTAGATGCTAAATGCTGTGTAAAAAAATTTAAATCGCCGTAATTACCTTTTTTTTTCTAATCTTCTTAGCACTTCCTGGTTTTCCTCCCATGGGAGTAGGCATGTTTTTAGCCTCTCCCAGACCTCCCACAGTCCCCTGGGAGCTAGTCTCAGGCTTCCCAGCATGCATTGTGCAACAGCGTCATCACAACATCTCGGTGAATGCTGGGAGCACAGCATTCACCGCATCCAGGAAATACATGCTTGTGGGCTTCAAATGCCCACAATGAAGATGGAAACCACCTGCAGTGAATTTTATAAGTTATTCTTTACAACAAAATCGGACACAGGCGGACTTATTACACAGAACATGTGAGTAGATAATCATGAGAAGAAAAGTTTGTGAATGAACTCCAAAAAAAACAAACAATAGATAGGTGGACCCCCGCTTTAATAATCAGTCTAGAATGGACATATTGAAACAAACTGCCATTTCTACAGAACATAAAAGGAATCTGCAACAAAGTATGTCCAAAAATATATTTTTTGTTTGCCAATAGGTGGAGTTGCACTTTACTTAAAAGCTTATGGGGTCAAATACAAATTTGACAGTAAAAAAAAAAGATCTTTATTTAAGGTACTGATGTTTGTAGCCAAAGGATCATCTGATTATTAAAAATTACAAATGACCACACTTCCCAAAAAGTCCCTACATCAAGATGTAAGCCCAACATCCCCATAAATATGCTTCCAAATATGCTTTATGTTCACCTTGAAGGAAAACCATTAAACAAGCTTTCCAGACGTAAGTGTATACTTGGAAATACGCTGCACAGGTTGTTGGTCATCGAGGGTGTACAGTAGTAGCATACTTGGGTCAATGTAATTAAAGAGAAACTTCACTCTTGTTGTACAGTCTCATCAGTACTGTAGAATAGAAAACTTTGATAAACAGACCGTGATATGGCCTGTATTCACAGACCTGTATTATTAAGCTTAGGGGACAAATGTCCACAGAGGAAAGTGTCCAATTGACGTATCTCAATCCACGTAATGGACCTCGCAGGGGAAAAAAAATTCTTATAAACTGTCCTCTTGACAGCCAAAAAATAATTCACAACCACGAAAGATTTTTTTTATATTCTGGAACAAAAAAGTCCACATTTGTTTCATAGATTCATAGAAACAAAAGAACAGTCTTTTAGAGAAATGCCCTCTCTCCTAAAGGGCAGAAAGTATGTAAGTCTTTTTTTTTTTTTTTCTTTAACTGCTTGCCGACCAGCCGCCGTCATTATACTGCGACAGGCCGGGGCGTTTCCGCGAGCCGTCGTAGCTATACGTCGGCTCCTTTAAGCAGGATAGCAGGCGCGCGCCTCCGGAGCCAAAAGAAAGCTCTATTTGTGGGAAAAAAAAAGGACGTGAATTTTGTTCGGGTACAGCGTTGCACGACCACGCAATTGTCAGTTAAAGTGACACAGTGCCGTATCGCAAAGATGCTCTGGTCATTGAGCAGCCAAATCTTCCGGGGCTGAAGTGGTTAATATATTTTTTATTGAAAAGAATGGCATTGTACAACAATAATACACAGAAAAAAGAAAATGAAGTAATTATGCTTAATGACTATGGCCTAAATATCCTTAAATTAGCCAGATTTTATATTTCCCATTCCCACTTGTATTTTCACAAAATAGAAAACTGAAAATTGCCTAAATATAACTTGCCGACATATTCGCTATCAATGCCAATTTTTATATACATGTATGCATGCATAAAAAAAAAGAAAAAAACTAGACATAAATAAAAAGCAACAAACAACACCAACCAAACCATAAAAAAAAAGACAAAAAAAAAGAAAAGAAAAAATTAAAATATAGCATCGAACAGACAGGATCCTGACAGTTACAGAAAAGATAACATCTGGGGAGGCTCCAGCAACTCCACCCACGGGGCCCAGACTTCACAGAAATTACATTCACCATTATTTGCTGTACATACCAACTCTTCCATCCGCATTATATGGTTAATCTCTACTACCCATTCTCATATTGTCGGTGTTATTTGGGACTTCCATTGTCTTTGAATTAAGGCTCTTCCTGCCATCAAAAAAAATCTAAATATTCCCTTTTTTAATTGATTTAATTGACCCAGGAATTAAAGAGAGAAGGGCTACCTCGGGCGTCTCCTGCCAATTTTTTACCAGTGACCACATGACTAAGTGTAAATATAGCCGAACAAAATTGTTTTATTTTCAAACACGACCACTATAGATGTAATAGTGTGCCTCTCGATTCACCGCATCTCCAGCATAGGCATAGATCAGACATAGTTGGATTCATTTTATTTAGTAAGACCGGACAGCGATACCGATGTTCTCGGCGGCCGAGAGGCTCACAATCAGCGGGGGTTCGGCATATAACACGCACCCACGATTTTCGCCTGATTTTAAGGGGAAAAAAGTGCGTGTTATACGCAGATAAATACGGTACTTAAACTATTCAGCCCTTTATAGAAATTACGTAGCTGAAAGTATTGAAGCCATTCACCTGCCTTTGAGCGAGAGCGGGAACTAAGCTCACCCATGGTTTTCAAGCCTCTATCTGTACATGAATGACAAATAGGAGAGGGATGTAGTGGTTGCCAGCAAAGAAAACTTTTTTCTGGCATGCCTGGTGGAAAACTTACCCAATTTTGGAGTCGATTGCCCTGGGCGTGAACATACATTGTATGTTGTGATAAATGTATCCCATACATATAACAGAGATGAAATCAAGGCATTACTTGTGTTGAACGTGGACGATCGATAGGAAGAAGCCATGGGAGAGAAGTCAGTGGTATAGGCACTAAATCAGACTCAAGTGTAACACACTGCTAGAGAGATCCATGATGAAACCAATCTAGCACCCTACTAAGTAAAGCCGCCGCATGGTATAATTCTAGGTGCGGCAGGCCTGTGCCACCAGCATCTCTTCTCTTCACTAAGATTTCATATCTAAGTCTAGCCGGGAATCTAGGCCAAATATATTTTAGTAATATAGATTGGGTCAATCTTAAAAAAGAACATGGAACCCTGATTGGAATTATTAGAAAAATATAAGGAAATCTAGGAAGGATGTCCATCTTAAAGACTGACGTTCTTCCCAGCCATGAGTGTCGCATTGGTGACCATTTCTTAGATGCGACACTGTGTGTTTAGCAGATCTATTGAAACTGAACTGAAGCGTTCCATACCCCATTTTCTTTAAACGTTGTAAAAATATATTTAAATGTTCTTCCAAAGATACTTTTGTTGTCTTTTGATTAGGGATCGACCAATATCGTTTACCGGTACCGATACGATACAGATATTTTGGCCACCTCTCCTGCCGATAGCCGATATTTTTTGCTGATATTGTGTACATTTAACTTTTTTTTTTTTACTCTGTCATTTTACATTTTTTTGTTTTTCATCACTGATATTGCTGTCACAAGGAACGTAAACATCCCTTGTGGCAGTAATAGGCATTGACAGGGGGTCTATAAGACCCCAGCCCCTCCACTGCACTTCAAAGTATTCAAAACACCCAGATCGGCATTTTTGAATACTTTATTTTTTAAAACTGGCGCCTTTTAAGATCCCAGTAATCCCGGAAGTGATGTTATGGCAGCGCTTCCAGATTACTAGATCCAAGACCGGAAGGAAGCATCGGCTTTGTTCGGGTCTTCGGCCAGCCAGCTGATGTGCCAGCTGGTTGCTCGAGCCTCCCGCTGGGGCAGGAGAGCCCTGGCAAGCTGTAGGTGGGGGGGGAACATCCCCTCCCGCTGCTTGTAATAACAGCCGAGCACCTGCTGAGCCGTATCGGTTGTTATTACAATAACGCCGACCATCTGCTCTAAAGAACGGTACCACGCAGCTGCATGCATCACCCCGGTAAAACCCCTTAAAGCAATATCTGTAATATCGGTCGTTTTTTTTCTAAAAAAGTGAATATCGGCCGCCGATCATCGGCTGCACCGATAATTGGTCGATCCCTACTTTTGATTGTAGAATCATTTTATTTGAGCACTTCCCAGAAACTTGTTATACAACAAGCAAAATTATTTTTCATGAATGTGACATCTTACTGGAAGACCACAATTCCATTTTTATGATATTTTTTACGAATTCAACTATCTCCATGTGTAGGGGACAGTAATAGGCACTTCTTGTGTGCCATCCTCTGTGAACCAGTACCTGTGGGGTGGGATTTGAGTGGGACACTTTTAGTAACAATGATTTGACCTTTTGTACCTCTGCCACATTTTATGATGATATTTGGTTGTTTTTCTTAATGGGGTCAACATCTTTTATCAAAGGATTTTTTAGGAATTTTAAACAGGATTCAGGACCATTTATGTTTTATGATGGCCCATGTTATAAAAGGTTTAATGACTGTTGAAAAAGAATCGTGGTTCTATCTCTACTTCATTATACTGCAAACCAATGGTAGTCATTTATGTAGATATTTTTCTCATATGGAAAGCTCTGATCCTCCAGGTATCTTTATTTGCCAAAACCAAAGAGTTTCCAGATATTGCTCAAAAGATCTAGTTTTTGAAAAGGAAGCTTATCAATTACAGGTGAGATTTAAAAAGAGGTTGCAAGAATAAGGTTTTAAAAGCGCTTATCATAAAGCTAGAGAAACAAGACATGATTAGAGGAACAACCTCAGTGGTCCTATACTAAAAGAGAAGATATTTGTATCCAATTTTTTGCCAAACTTACAGAATGGTCAAAAATTCTTGTCCAACATTGGCACCTGCTCAAGGTAAGCCTGAAGGTGCCCTACCATCAATTATCTATAGAAGACCCAAATTAGTTGGGGTGTTCTTGCTCCATAGTCCTTTTAAAAAATGATGCTTTCAATATTGTCAATATTGAGGTGCAACTCATGCATTATATGCAAATATATACGAACTAACACTAAGGGTGAGCTACCAAATAGAAAATCTTTATTTTCCAGTAGTCTATATTTACTGCTCTGTGAGGGCGATGGATACTATGTGAGTAAAACAAAGTGTTCATGTAAGATTAGGATCTCTGATCATGTCTCTACTATAGCCTCGAGTAAAGTACGTTCTGTGATATTGGACATTTGTTCTTTTGGATGTTGGACAGAATTCACAAAAATGTGAGAGGGGCAGACTATAATAAGAGCTTATTACAACAAGAGAGTAAATTCATTTATAGGTTGATATTGCATTTCCTACAAGGACTGAATGATCCAATACATTTTGAAGGGAAACCTTTGTATTTAATTTTGTCCATTTTTTTTTTTGTATAGAATTTAAAACCTTTTTATTTTATATTTTGTTGGGATTTGGTGGTTTTTTTTCTGATGCCTGACTTATATATAAGTATTGGGACACCTGCCTTAACGCACATAAACTTTATTGGCATCCCAGTCTGTTGGTTCAATATTGAGTTGACCCTCCCTTTGCAGCTATAACAGCTTCCACTCTTCTAGGAAGGTTGCCCACAAGGTTTAGGAGTGTGTCTATGGGAATGTTTGACCATTCTTCCAGAAGCACATTTGAGAGGTCAGGCACTGATGTGAGCGAGAAGGCCTGGCTCAGGCTCTCTGCTCTAATTCATCCCAAAGGTATTCTATCCGGTTGAGGTCAAGACACTGTGCAGGCAAGTCAAGTTCCTCCACCCCAAACTCACTCATCCATGTCTTTATGGACCTTGCTTTGTGCACTGGTCCAAATCATTTGGTGGAGAGGGGATTGGTGTGGGGTTATTTTTCAGGGGTTGAGCTTGGCCCCTTAGTTCCAGTGAAGGGAACTCTTAAGGCGTCAGCATACCAAGACATTTTGGACAATTTCATGCTCCCAACTTTGTTTGAACAGTTTGGGGATGTCTCCTTCCTGTTCCAACATGACTGCACACCAGTGCACAAAGCAAACATTCTTATAAACAAGGGTCGGCCAACTCAGTATTGAACCCTATGGACGAAGACTGGGATGCAAATAAAGTTCATGTGCGTGTAAAGGCAGGTGTCCCAATACTTTTGGTAGTATAGTGTGTATATCTTATATACAGTATCTCCCAAAAGTGACTATACCCCTCACATTTTTGTAAATGTTTTATTATATCTTTTCATGTGACAAATAGTGAGTGTACAGCTTGTATAACCGTGTAAATTTGCTGTCCTCTCAAAATAACTCAACACACAGCCATTAATGTCTAAACCGCTGGCAACAAAAGTGAGTACACCCCTAGGTAAAAAAATGTCCAAATTGGGCCTAATTAGCCATTTTCCCTCCCCGGTGTCATGTGAATCGTTAGTGTTACAAAGTCTCGGGTGTGAATGGGGAGCAGGTGTGTTAAATTTGGTGTTATAGCTCTCACTCTCTCATACTGGTCACTGAAAGTTTAACATGGCACCTCATGGCAAAGAACTCTCTGAGGATCTGAAAAAAAGAATTGTGGCCTAGGCTATGAGAAGACCATACAGCGATTTAACAGGACAGGTTTCACTCAGAACAGGCCTCGCCATGGTCGACCAAAGAAGTTGAGTGCACGAGCTCCGTGTCGTATCCAGAGGTGGTCTTTGGGAAATAGACGTATGAGTGCTGCCAGCATTGCTGCAGAAGCTGAAGGGGTGGTGGTCAGCCTGTCAGTGCTCAGACCATACGCCGCACGCTGCATCAAAATGTCTGCATTACTGTCGTCCCAGAAGGAAGCCTCTTCTAAAGATGATGCACAAGCAAGCCCGCAAACAGTTTGCTGAAGACAAGCAGACTAAGGACATGGATTACTGGAACCATGTCCTGTTATGAACTCATTTGGTTCAGATGGGGTCAAGCATGTGTGACAGCAACCAGGTGAGGAGTACAAAAACAAGCATGGTGATGGGAGTGTCATGGTCTGGGGCTGCATGAGTGCTGCCACACTGGGGAGCTACAGTTCATTGAGGGAACCATAAATGCCGTGTACACACGGGCAGACTTTTCGGCAACAAAGGCCCGACGGTCTTTCCGACGGACTTTCGATGGAGTTACGACGGACTTTCGACGGACTTTCTAATGAATGGACTTGCCTACACATGATCACACCAAAGTCCGACGGATTCGTACGGGATGACGTACGACCGGACTAAAATAAGGAAGTTGATAGCCAGTAGCCAATAGCGGACTAGCATACAGACGAGCGGATTTTTTTGACCGGACTCGAGTCCGTCGGAAAGATTTGAAGCATGTTCCAAATATAGAGTCCGTCAGATTTTCAACAGAAAAAGTCCGCTGTAGGTCCGATGGAGTCCACACACGGTCGAATTGTCCGACGGATTCGTTCCGTGGGACCAGTCCAGTCGAAAAGTCCGCCCGTGTGTACACGACATAAGTGAAAATGTCCAAATTGGGACCAGTGTCAATATTTTCTGTGGCCACCATTATTTTCCAGTACTGCCTTAACCCTCTCAGGCATGGGGTTCACCAGAGCTTCACAGGTTGCCACTGGAGTCCTCTTCCACTCCTCCATGATGACATCATGAAGCTGGTGGATGTTAGAGACCTTGCGCTCCTCCATCTTCCGTTTAAGGATGCCCCACCGATGCTCAATTTAGGTCTGGAGACATGCTTGGCCAGTCCATCACCTTTACCATCAGCTTCTTTAGCAAGGCAGTGGTCTTCTTGGAGGTGTGTTTTGGGTCGTTATCATGTTGTAATACTGCCCTGCGGCCCAGTCTCTGAAAGGGAGGGGATCATGCTCTTCTTCAGTATGTCACAGTACATGTTGGTATTCATGGTTCCCTCAATGAACTGTAGCTCCCCAGTGCCGGCAGCATTCATGCAGCCCCAGACCATGACACTCCCACCACTATGCTTGACTGTAGGCAAGACACACTTGTCTTTGTACTCCTCACCTGGTTGCCGCCACACATGCTTGACACCATTTGAACCAAATAAGTTTATCTTGGTCTCATCAGACTACAGGACATGGTTTCAATAATCCATGTCCTTAGTCTGCTTGTCTTCAGCCAACTGTTTGTGGGCTTTCTTGTGCATCATCTTTAGAAGAGGCTTCCTTCTGGGACGACAGCCATGCAGACCAATTTGATGCAGTGTGCAGCGTATGGTCCGAGCATTGACAGGCTGACCCCCCACCCCTTCAACCTCTGGAGCAATGCTGGCAGCACTCATACGTCTATTTCCCAAAGACAACCTCTGGATATGACGCTGAGCACGTGCACTCAACTTCTTTGGTCGACCATAGTGAGGCCTGTTCTGAGTGGAACCTGTCCTGTTAAACCGCTGTATGGTCTTGGCAACCATGCTGCAGCTCAGTTTCAGGGTCTTGGCTTTATATAGAGCAACAATTATTTTTTTTCAGATCCTCAGAGAGTTCTTTGCCATGAGGTGACATGTTGAACTTCCAGTGACCAGTATGACACAGTGTGACACAGTGAGAGAAACAATACCAAATTTAACACACCTGCTCCTCATTCACACCTGAGACCTTGTAACACTAATGAGTCACATGACACCAGGGAGGGAAAATGGCTAATTGGGCCCAATTTGGACATTTTCACTTAGGGGTGTACTCACTTTTGTTGCCAGCGGTTTAGACATTAATGGCTGTGTGTTGAGTTATTTTTAGAGGACAGCAAATTTACACTGTTATACAAGCTGTACACTCACTACTTTACATTGTAGCAAAGTGTCATTTCTTCAGTGTTGTCACATGGAAAGATATAATAAAATATTTACAAAAATGTGAGGGGTGTACTCACTTTTGTGAAATACTGTGTGTGTGTATATATATATATATATATATATATATATATATATACACTATATTGTCAAAAGTATTGACGATAACTGGAAGGACACTTCAACAAGACAATGATCCCAAACACAAAGCCAAGGAAACTCTCAATTGGTTTCAAAGAAGAAGAGTTCATAGAAGAGGCTCATGGAACCTTCACGATTTGAAGACTGTGTGGAAGATTGGGCCAAAATCACCCCTGAGCAATACGTGCGACTAGTTTCTCTATACAGGAGGCGTCTTGAAGCTGTTATTATCAACAAAGGATTTTGTATAAAATATTAAATAAGTTTCAGTTAGCATGTTCAATTCTTTTTCCCTGTGTCCTTCCATTTTATTACACATAGCTTTATTTCTGAACGTATTTGTTTTGGTTTCTTTGTATGTATGTATTGCATGGGTTGTTACTGACATGGTGAAAATTTCATGTCAACACCACCTTTAGAATTATATTTACCTTGAAAAATGGTGACGTGTTCAATACTTATTTTACCTGCTATCCTTATATATATATATATATATATATATATATATATATATATATATATATATATATATATATATATTATATATATATATATGTATATAAGCCAGGCATCAGAAAAAAAAACACTGAATCCAAATTAAAAAAGGTTTTAAATTCTTTAAAAAAAAATAAAATGGACAAAATTAAATACAAACGTTTCCCTTCAAAAATTATTGGATCATTCAGTCCTTTTAGGAAATGCAACATAGTATATATATATATATGGTCAGATACATCTTTCCAGGGTATTGTGCTGGACATTTGTCCCCTTTGCTAGATAATTTAAGTCTGGGAATACAGGTCATATAACAGTCTGCTGTTTATGAAGGTTTTCTATGACACAGTACTGCGTACATTGTACAGCAAGAGTGAGTTTTCTCTTATGACATTGATTCAAGTATGCTACTACATCTTCAATGACTAACAATCCGTGGAGTGTTTTTCCAAGCATATACTTAAATCTTGTTTACTGGTTTTCCTTGAAGGCATTCATAAAGAACTTTGAAAGCATATTTACTTCTTTTGTGGACTTTGGAATTGACCCTAATGGGAATTTAGAAACTTTATACATCTCCTCTTTTTATATGAACGTATACAGAAACTTGGCTAGTCATTTTGAAATTCTCTCATTTAAGGGGAAGTGTGGGGGGAAAAAAAACCCCAAAACATAATCACCTGTATGGATTCAGCATGGGTCCGATACTGCAGCTGTCCTCTGCCATTTCTAAGTCAGAGACCTGAACGATCATGTGACCACTGATCACTAGGTTCTTAGTCTTCACTGAGCAGAGAGCGATGACTGTTAGTCACCACTCTCTGCTCTTTCCTTCCATTGCTCACTGGAGCGCTCGTCTGTATAGGGGGCAGGCTGAGGCTCTCAGTGACATGCGGAGAGGCCAAACTAGCTGCCGGTCATGCATCTGGGTGTATCTCAATCTAAAACATGGTATCTTTGCAGTGCCCACTGTCTGGGACCCAGAATCTGGGTCACAGGAGTGCAGAAATAAGTGCATTCCTGTGACCCAGAAGAGGAGTGTGGCCAAAAAGAGCTTTGGTCCTACTTCTCCTTTTTAATGCATTCTCTGCTTTAAAGGGGTTGTAAAGGTTTTTTTTTTTTTTTAAATAACAAACATGTTATACTTACCTCCACTGTGCAGCTCTTTTTGCACAGAGTGGCCCCAAACCTCCTCTTCTGGGGTCCCTCGGCGGCTGTCTCAGCTCCTCCCCGCAAGAACTAAACACCTGTGTTTAGTTCTTGCTGGTGCGCTCCTGTGATATAGCTTTAGCCGCTGACTGTATCACTCGGCCCCGCCCCCGGCGCACCGCGTCATTGGATGTGATTGACAGCAGCGCGAGCCAATGGCTGCGCTGCTTTCAATCCTTCCACTCTAGCCAGTCAACGGCCAGGCTGAGTGGCGAAGAGGATGTCGGGAGCGAGCGCGGGACTTTTGAGGGGTCAGGTAAGTAAAACAGGGGGGGCCGGCATTGTCAGATGTTTACGATGCATTAAGGTGAAAAAATGTGAACCTTTACAACCCCTTTAAGGTAAAAAAAAAAAAAACTTACAACAGCAGTGACCCCAGCCTCCCTTCCTAAAACTTACATATCCTGTATTAATCCAGTGCTTCAGTTCTTTTCTCCCATCTGGCTGCTCTCACAAGCCCGCTGTCGGCTGACACCACAGAGCCTGTCCAGGCTCTGCAGGGATTCCGACAATATTGTTGGGATCCAGCCAGATGCCTGGCTGGCAGCTGGTCAGCCTCTTAGTGCTCCGCTGAGTGTCTGAGCCAGCCACTACCGCCCCCTCCACAGCCCGGCGCTCCAGTGAGCGCTGGTGAAAGAGAGGGGATTTTGGGACTTTGAATGAGGTGGTTAAGTGAGGCCAAGGGATCAGTCGCTATTATACAAAAATGATTTTATTGGTAAAAAATGACATGGTAACACGATACAGATCCAAGTATGAAAAAGCAGTCACATAATATTTACGCAATGATTGATACATTGTAGAAAGGGTAAAAGCCTCCAAGTGGTGCGAGGCAATGATCCTCATTAGGTGATAAAACCATTCTAAAATGCACATGATAGCAAGACTGCTGAATACAGACATACTAGTATATAAAACATTTCAAGGGAATTGTTGGCGCATGTCATAAGTCCAACGCGTTTCGTGTATCAAACAATCTTCAGGGGCAAATTTGCACCAAAGCATGCCGATAAAGTGTGAACTTCACGAGGTCAGTCGCTGCAGGCCGCTAAAGAGAGTAAGGTCCGGGAGCTGAGGGAAGGCCAGGCGCACAGCAAGGTCCCCATAAAAAGAACGTGTCCACACTAGTGATGAATAGTGATGCTGGTTCTTGTGGAGTAATGTGTAATAGCCAATTATGTATGCCTTGTGATAAGACGTGCTGCCAAGGGCCAATCGCAGCAGCACATCTTATCACAAAGCATACATTATTGGCTATTACACATTACTCCACAAGAACCAGCATCACTAGTGTGGACACGTTCTTTTTATGGGGACCTTGGTGTGCGCCTGGCCTTCCCTCGGTAAGTTCCTCCCTCAGCTCCTGGACCTTACATTCTTTGGCGGCCTGCGGCGGCTGACCTCATGAGGTTCACGCTTTATTGGCATACTTTGGTGCAAATTTGCCCCCGAAGAGTGTTTGATCCATGAAACGCGTCAGTCCTATGATATGCACCAATCAAATGATTCCCTTTAAAGGTTTTATATATTAGTATGTTTGTATTCAGCAGTCTTGCATTTTAGAATGGTTTTATAATCTAATGAGGATCATTGCCTCGCATCACTTGGAGGCTTTTTACCCTGTCTACAATGTATCAATCATTGCGTATATATTATGTGACTGCTTTTTCATACTTGGATCTGTATCGTGTTACCATGTCATTTTTTACCAATTAAATGATTTTTGTATAATAGTGACTGATCCCGTGGCCTCACTTACCCACCTCATTCAAAGTCCTAAAACCCCTCTTTTTCAGTGAGCGCTGGTGGGGCAGAGCAGAGATGAGGACTGACAGTCACCACCTTGTGCTCAGAGCAGACCCCAGAACTGAGCGATCAGCAGTATTTGATCACTCAGTTCTCAGTGTAGTGCTGGCGGGGAACAACTGAAGCTGGAATTTATGATGCAGCCATCTAGGTAAGAAGGCAAAAAAGCTTTAGCCTTTACAACCACTTTAATTTGTAGTGCTATATAATGGTTGTGCCTTGTTTGATTCTTTTATTTTTGTGGAAGACTGCCTGACAGGATCTGGCTGAAAACAATGGGCACTGTGAAAAACATAGCTCTCCTGGTAGCCATAGAACATGTGGTCTTGCTATGCTTTAGACTGGAAGTCTCCAAACTTTTCAGTACGAGGGCCACACTGAATATTTTACAAATATTTATGGACCAAAAAAAAATCAGTTTTATAAATGAATGAGTAAAATTTAAATGTATGAATAAACATGCTCCAAGAAATGACATCTTTGGAAGTCCCCCATCACATCGGAGTCTGCCTTTAACATTATAGCCCCTCTTCACATCAGAGTCTTCCTTTCAGATCAAAAGCCCACGTCACATCAGAGTTCCCCTTCACATTAGTGCCCCCATCAGAGTTCCCTTTTACATAAGGGTCCCCGTCAGAGTTCCCTTATACATAAGGGTCACCGTCAGAGTTCCCCTTTACATTAGGGTCCCTGTCAGAGTTCCCCTTTACATCAGGGTCCCTGTCAGAGTTCCCCTTTACATCAGGGTCCCTGTCAGAGTTCCCCTTTACATCAGGGTCCCTGTCAGAGTTCCCCTTTACACCAGGGTCCCTGTCAGAGTTCCCCCTTACATAAGGGTCCCTGTCAGAGTTCCCCCTTACATTAGGGTCCACGTCAGAGGTCCCCCTTCATCAGGGTCCCTGTTGGAGGTCCCCCCTTACATCAGGGTCCACGTCAGAGGTCCCCCCTTACATCAGGGTCCCTGTTGGAGGTCCCCCCTTACATCAGGGTCCACGTCAGAGGTCCCCCCTTACATCAGGGTCCCCGTTGGAGGTCCCCCTTACATCAGGGTCCCCGTTGGAGGTCCCCTCTTACATCAGGGTCCACGTCAGAGGTCCCCTCTTACATCAGGGTCCCCGTTGGAGGTCCCTCCTTACATCAGGGTCCCCCGTTGGAGGTCCCCCCTTACATCAGGGTCCCCGTTGGAGGTCCCCCCTCCCCCCCTCTCATAGCAGGCCGCAGTTTGGAGATCCCTGCTTTAGACTATACAAGGAACACATTTTTTTTCGTTGATGGTAAGCTAGAGCTAGTGTTCGGCTCCAAAATATGAATGTGATTTGCTATTGCAGACATTTGCTCTACTAATGCATATGGAAGATTAATAATTATTCCACTGTAAGAAGTTTTTGTTGCCAATCACAACCAGCCAGGATTGTCATGTCATTCTTCCCTACCGATGTGTAAAAAGCTGGCTGACTTGGGTGACAATGACTTTTCTCTGTACAGGCCTTGGAATGTATGACGCTCCGGCTTGTGATGATTCAAACACCGCACAGTGATTTCTTGTCTAGGCTGAACAGGCCAAACCTACTGAACTGCAGTGAAAAAAAAAAATAATCAAATCATTATGACAGCTATCATCAAGGAGCCACACAAATAATGCTTTCCATTAATTTTCTTCCCGAAATGGAAAATCACTGGAGGATTTCAAAAAAACATACGTGATGTGGATGATAAGCTGGGGGAAGAGTCACTGGTTATATGGAAATGGTTATATGGAAATGTCTCCTGCTTTCTCCTGATATCTCTGAGCCGCTCGCTGCTGAGAATTATCAAACACAGAATCGCCTCTTAAAAGGAAACTCCAACCTAAACAAAAAAAAACATTTGTTAGTTTTGTTAGTTTCTTCTCTCTGTATATAATCTATGTTTGAATTTGTCTCCAGGGGGCCAAGGCTGTAGTTGAATGGAGTAAAGGGTATCAAATCGGTCTCAGTTTTGTGAATCTAGGATGTAATATGTAAAATAAGATGATTTCCCAAAAGGCATCGTACAATTTCCAATGTTTTTTATGTTTTAAGCAGTTATTAGTATATTTATATTCCATATGTTGTTTGCATTATCTTGTAGTGATGGCTGATTGATCCCCCAGGTCTATGTATTCATTCACCTAGCTTATCCCTATTCACTAAAGGGACAAGCAACGTTTTGTTCTGGATCACAATCTATGCCTCATCATTTCCTCTGTGTGCTGTATCGTGACACTGGGAGTGCTTATGTCATGATAGACTGTATGGCAATCTATCTGTTAATTTCTGTGCCTTTTTATGTCTGTGTCAGAGCTAATTACTGTGTAGCTCTCACCTGCACCATCACTAGACTGAGAGACTCAGCGATTGTGGGATATGTAGTCTCTTCACAGAAAGTGTCAGTTCTTAATCACTTCCTTACCATGCTATAGCCAAAAGTTGGCCATGGACCTCCACCTGGAGCCACGCCCCCTGGGGAGAGCATCTGTTGCACTCTGTGATTGCTGTGCCTATCAGACACAGCCGATCAATGATCGTGGTAAAGGGCCAATCACTGCGACCCTCTACCATGTGATCAGCTGTGCCCAGTAGGCAAGTGATTAAACTATAGTCAGAGGTCGTGCATTAACCTATGCAGTGCCATGATGCAAGGTTCATGTTTGAACACAAACTGCTGACACCAGATTGTGAAGATATACACACGGAGTAATGAATGACACAATATCAATGCACTTCTTATGCGGATGAAAAACAAGGTGTAGGTAGGAAGGTTTATAATGCCTTTAGGCTGGGTTCACAACCCACATCCAATTCGCATAGCAGGAGAATGTGACCGGATGTGAGCCAGTCCACATATCTCTGGGGCGGCTGCAGAGCCACTGGAAAGCGCCCCATACACATACAGTGCTGTGAAAAAGTATTTGCCCGCTTCCTGATTATTTTTTTTTTTTTTGCATATTTCTCACACTTGAAATATGAGAAAACAGATGATTCAGATCATCATACAAATGTTAATATTACACAAAGATAACCCAAGTAAATCCAAGATGCAGTTTTTAAATTATTATTTAATTTATTAAGGGAAAAAAGCTGTTCAAACCTGCCTGGCCCTGTGTGAAAAAATAATTGCCTGCTTTTACTTTTTGGAAGGTGTACGTCCCGTTACATCTGGCATAAAACTAATACAGCCTTTCATAACAACAACATCATACCAACAGTCAGACATGGTGGGGGTAGCGTGATGGTCTGGGGCTGCTTTGCAGCTTCAGGACCTGGACGACTTATCATAATTGATGGAACCATAAACTCTGAGCTCTACCAGAAAATCCTAAAGGAGAATGTCCGGCCATCAGTTCGTGACCTCAAGTGCACTTGGGTTATGCAGCAGGACAATGATCCGAAACACAACAGCAAGTCCACCTCCAAATGGTTCAATCAAAGCAAAATTTAGGTTTTGGAGTGGCCTAGTCAAAGCCCGGACTTAAATCCAAATGAGATGCTGTATCATGACCTTACACAGGCCGTTCATGCTGGAAAACCCTCCAATGTGGCTGAATTAAAACAATTCTGCAAAGAAGAGTGGGCCAGAATTGCGCCACAGCAATATGGAAGATTGCCAGTTATCACAAACGCTTGGTTGCAGTTGTTGCCGCCAAGGGTGGCTCAACCAGTTTTTCATTTTATGGGGCAAATACTTTTTCACATAAAGCCAGACAGGTTTGGACAGCTTTATGGCATGACAAAAAAAATCATTATAATAATAAGGCATGTCACATTCCGCAGGCTATGCTGCTTACCACTGCGTCTCATAAAGGTGAATTGGGCTACACTGCAACTGGGGCTCACTGGATGCGGCTGTGGCGGGGAAAGGAGGGATTTTCCCCTGACACTGTGCCAGGCCGTCTCCCTTCCCTGCACTGTACGCACACAACCTGAACACACAACACAGTTGAAATCAGATCATCTGCCTGACTTTTTCTGCTCATCAGCTTTCCTTAGGCCCCATACACACTTCACTATTTTGAATCCGAGGCAGAATCGCTGTGAATCTGCCTGCAATACCAAATTGCACTGCTATCGTGCCCAAATGCTCCATTCATTCTTAATGCTGCTGTGCGACAGAATTATGTTGCAATCGCGGCAAAACGCATTGCGCAAAGATTGGTGAAGATGTGCATAGGGAGGAGCCAGGTGATGTCAGTGCCAAGGACTGGGACTAGTGACAAGTACTCTTGTTTTTTATCATCCCTGGGATTTGTTGAATGTGCAAAACTTTGTTATGAGTGCTTTTTTATGAATGAGATTAATGGTAATCGTACGTACTGCACTATGGGGGATTCCATTTGGTTCTGAGTTCATTCCACAGAATCCCAACAAGTGTCTGTTCAGCCAGTACGACCTAAAGGAGATGGTCATTGTCTTGTGCTTAGTGATTTTAAAGGTGAAGATCTAGGATCCTGGTGATTTCTTCAGCTAACATCCCCAGTGAGTGGGGGAAGTGCTGGTGGACCTATTATAATCTATAGATCAATTCTTTACTCCTGGTTCACACCAGTACAGCTTTGAAATCACTCTACTTCAGCACGATTTCAGCATGATTTCAGCGCCGCAGATCAGTGCGATTTGCACCTGCGACTTGAGTCACAACGATTTGAACGCGCCCATTGCCGACAGTGGGGTGTGACTTGTTATGCGATTTTGAACCTTCAAATGGCACTTTTGTGAACCAGGACTAAAGGTATGAGTCTACTTTGGATCACTTGGAGGTGGTACATATTGTTTGCAGCGGGTTTACAGCAACGGGACTTTTAGGTTCACTCACCAGTACGATGAATGTATGGTTGAATGAATGAACTATAAAGAAAAAAAGTTTGAAAATACAATCATATTGCAGCATCGGGAGTGTGTTTTCACTGTCCAGTAGGTAATATTCAGTGAAGATACGGTTATCTCATAGACTGCATAACAGATTTTTTGGACTTTTTAAAATAATTTCTGGATTATTATATATAACGGGGCTCAAAATTTCAAGTCCTGAGCTACTATGCAGGCCTTAAGGGTTACTTGTCACCAGTTGCCCCACCCAACCCCTACCCTGCTCCGCCCCTAAAAACACCCTCATAAATTATCTCTTGAAATGACATGTTTTATGCAGAATTAAGTTACAAAAATATATATTAACAACAACTTTATTAGTGCCCATCAGTGCAGCCTCACCTGTGCCCAACAATGCAGCCTCACTGCTCATCAATGCAACCTCACCTGTGCCCACCAATGCAGCCTCGCCTGTGCCCATCAATGCAGCCTCACCTGTGCCCATGAGTACAGCCTCACCTGTGCCCATCAATGCAGCCTCACCTGTGTCCATCAGTGCAGCCTCACCTGTGTCCATCAGTGCAGCCTCACCTGTGCCCATCAATGCAGCCTCATCTGTGCCCATCAATGCAGCCTCACCTGTGTCCAACAATGCAGCCTTCCAAATGCCATCAATGCAGCCTCACTTGTGCCCAACAATGCAGCCTCACCAATGCCCTTCAATGCAGCCTTACCAATGTTCATCAGTGCAGCCTCACCTGTGCCTAACAATGCAGCCTCACTGCTCATCAATGCAGCCTCACCTGTGCCCATCAATGCAGCCTCACCTGTGCCCATCAGTGCAGCCTCACCTGTGCCCATCAATGCAGCCTCACCTGTGCCCATCAATGCAGCCTCATCTGTGTCCAACAATGCAGCCTTCCAAATGCCCATCAATGCAGCCTCACCTGTGTCCAACAATGCAGCATCACCTGTGCCCAACAATGCAGCCTCACCAATGCCCATCAATGCAGCCTCACCAGTGCCCAACAATGCAGCCTCTCCCGTGCCCATCAATGCAGGCTCACCAATGCCCATCAATGCAAACTCACCAATGCCCAACAATGCAGCCTCACCTGTGCAGGGGAAGAGAGAGGAGAGTAGGCAGCCGGATTATTAAAGAGAAAGAGATTAAAAGAGATTAAAGGAAACATCACTTTAACAGCTGTCATTTGAATTGCCGAGTGTTCCCTACACTCGCCGTCGCGTACAGCCCCGCCTCCTGGCACAAGTACTTTGAAATACATCACACGTCCCGGCATTAGACCGGTGTTCTGTCTTTCAAAGTCCCTGGGCCAAGAGGCGGGGCTGTATGTAACAGCAAGCACGGGAAAACACGGCAATTCAAATTAAAGCTGTTACAGCGATGTTTCCCGCTCTTTGATGATCCGGCTGCCTACCCTCCTCTCTCTTCCTCTGGGCGATCACTGGGAGAACGTCTCCCAATTTACCCCGCCTGCCAGCAGTGCTCGCCCCCCTACCCAATCCGAGGCAGCCCATGCTCGCCCTCAATCATTTTTCGTTGGAAAAATGCAAGTAGACGAGTGGAAAATTTGAGGGCTGTTACATTCACTTTATGTTCCATATTTAAAGAATCTGTGTCATTTCTATGTATTATTAATCAGCTGGACAACACATGCACATTATTTACCGTATGTTTATGTTTTTTGTGAAGAACACACATTTAGGTCTCAAGCACACTGCAGCTCAAAGAAGGGGCTCCCTACAGGCTTTTGAGCTTACTTTTTCTGCCTATAAACGCCCCTTATGTTAGCCAATGTGTCCATGCACACTATGGCTTTTTCAGGCGTTTTCAGGCATATGCTCCTACAGGCAGAAAACCCCCACCAAACTCGCCAGTGCCCCAAAGAGCTCAAAAAAGCTTGAGAACACGAAAAAACCTTTTTTCCAGCTTTTTGTTTTGTTTATACAGTGGTTAAGAAAATACTATCTAGGAGGGTTTGTGAAATAAAACGCTTTTTCTCCAAAAATCTCAAAGGAGCTTAAGGAAGCTCAACAAAAATGTGCACAAGAGCACAAAAAAGCACACGCTTCTTCAAGCTGAAATAAAAGCTCAAATGCCTGTAAAAGCAGCTTTTTTTTTTTTTGCACTGCAGTGTGCATGAGCCCTTATGATGATTGCAGCAGCTGGATTGTCTGGTTGAGTTTAGCACATTTTGGCAGCGCATTAGTACTGTTAGATTTCTATTGCACTGCGTAAAGCGCTGCGTAAATTTACGCCGCTATATAAGTACCTTAAATAATAAATAATAATAATATTGCGCAAAGCTTGTCACCCAAAAAGGAGAAGGCACTTCTTTTGGACGACAGCTTTGCGTGATGCATTTTGTTATGATTACGTTTGCACCGCGTTTAAACGAATACCCCTGTGGTGCATTTTTCCACAATTGCAATGCGATTTGGGATCGGGGGCAGAATTAAAGTGTGAATGGGGCCTTATTTTTAGTATCTTTTATGGGCGGCCCAAGACAAATCCTCTTCTTCCAATGTGGCCGAGGAGAGTCAAAAGTTTGGACACCCCTGATGTAAAAGCTTTAGCTGTTGCTGTAACTGCTTGTGTACCTGCAGTGTAAGCTGAAGTTTGGCTTCAGTTTGTCAGCGTATCTAAATCCGCTAGTGGATCGAACACTTCCCTCCCCCAGATTAACAATTCTGCTGTGTGCTTCGTCCAAGAGTGGAGGAGGCACTCTGATACAGGAGGTGTTACAGGCCAGATCACTGGATAAACATAAAGGAAAGAAAATCAAAAAAGAAAACAAATGCAGGCACCACATCTAATGATTGGTAAGCTGCAGTAGATTACATTTTTTGGTTTTGGGTTTAATACCACTTTAAAAATAAAAGCACTGCTTGGAAATGGAGGGGCAGCATTAAGAACTATCGGACTCTGCAGCATGTGTTGACGGGATGTTGAGTTTGATGATCAGTGTGCTGCTGCTCCTTCATTATCCAATCAGCAGACAGGGAACGGTAAGGCGACGCCTCTGCTTGCTGTGCTGTGTGGCAGAGGTGTATGAATCTGAAAAGTCAGCTCACATCTGTGGATTTCTGCCTTGGATTCTGCAGTTTGCTTGGAGTTGAGCTTTATGTGATTTTATGATGAAAGATTTGGCAGTGTTGGCCTTTATTTATTCTGTTGTGCTGTCGATGGGTTTTTCTCTGCTCGTTATTCTTATCGCCGTTCTGTAATTAAATGGCAGACATTAAAACCAGCAAAGCTTACATAGCATTCAATGTCCTCTCCTCCGACTCGGGGCATTTCCACGAGGATGACAGTTGAAACTTTTGTTGCGTATTAATTTTTTTTTTTTTATTTCATTAAGAGCCGACAATGGTGCTTCATGCTCTGCGTCTTTATTCACCCCCAGAGCTGTCCTGGATAACTGTCATATTCAGGATATTTCAATTGTAGCGTTTGCTAGTTCTGCGCCTTCGGAAATGCATCCACTTTAAATGTGCTGGAACAAGTTCATTTTTATGTTAATACAAACATTCTCGGGACTGGATTATTGTGTTTGCAGTACACTGAATTGTATGGCTCCCCACAGAGGGTTTTTTTTTTTTTTTTTTTTTTTCCTTCTTTCCTAGAAGAATGAACTGTCACAGCGTGACATATTTATGCGGTTCTAAATAAGCTCTGTGGATGCCAATTCAAAATAAATCAGGTTCATCGCTCGCTTAAAGACGCCCCGCTTTCTTCCCTTTACTGGAGCTTCAAGAAATGCAGTGTGCTGGTTAGTTGCCGACATTTACTGCACTGGGCAGAGCAGTCCTCTCACCTAATGGCCAGCTTAGGCAGACATTTTGTTGGGTAAGCCAATATTTTTGGCAGTGTAGCCCATCAATGTGTTGCTTGATAAGGACAGGTTTCCAATTTATGGGCTTATGAAAAAGCAGCTTATCATTTTATGAAATACTAATTTTACTAATGACATCACTTTGGTGTTGTGGTGTCAGCCTTTCTGTGTGCTATTCCATTTTCCATGATAGTCCAACCTACCAATTTATTAGAGGCTAGTGACACTCTCAGTATATACCAGAGGAAGCTGTATTTGCTTTGCAATCACTGGGATGTAATGTGATGTTGCCATTCTCTGGGAAATAACAAAACCAGCTTTACTGCAATATACGTGGTCAGTCTAGAGATTCCATAGCAGTACTTTTTTTCCCACTAGATGTCCTCAGTCTGTAAACATCCCTTGTAATAGGAATAGTGCGTGACATGTCTATAAGATCCCCACATCTCTCCTCTAGGGTGGAAAGACTGAGATCAAAAAAGATTAACGATCTCGGCCTTTCCAGCCGAGTCCCTGGCAAGGTTTACTTCCGCCGGCCTGAACGTGACGTCATAAGGTCTTGCCTGAGCCTCCGAAGGTCATAGAGATGACTGGGGACCATCTGGTTACCGGAAATCTCTATGCTCAACTTCCAGCGCCGGCGGATATCTTCTCCAGCTCGCCGATCGCATTCCTTCTCCGGCTCGCCGATCGCATGGGTGAGCCGTTAGAAGCACCGGAGGGAGGCAGGAGGGGATTGTCCCCTTCCGCCGCCTGTAAGAATGATTAAGTGGCTGAACTGCCATTATGATTGTTCTGACGGTGCAGGGAATCGCCGGCTGAAAAAGATGATCTCTGAATGATGCCTGCAGCTGCAGGCATCATTCAGATATCCCCACTCAAAGTCTACGACGTCCTTGGGCGTGAAGTGGTTAAAAAAGCATACTATGTGAAACTTGCCATAAAATGAAGCCTTCCAGTGGAGCGCTGACAGGGCTTCCATCTTCACCCGGTCTTCCTTCCAGGTTGGCGGGCTCCAGTCCTTTTGATTGGACAGGCTGCGATGATGGCTGTTCATGGTACAGGACTTTGAAGGAGCCGCGTGGGTATGCCATTCTTTCAGAGCGCATGCGCCAATGATGTCACCGGCGACTTTGCAATGAAATATTTCCTAAGCAGTGCAAGTTTTAGGAGATATTTACTGTACCTCTAGGTAAGCTTTATTATAGGCTTACCTATAGGTAAAGACCAACCAAGGATGTTGAAGTTTACTCCCACTTTAAGCCCAGGTTGTCAAGGGCCCATCCCAGCTTGTGATTGGACAGCTAAAGGAGAAGCAGCACAGTAATTAGCTCATCTGTCACATACCTGACTGGAGGCTGAGTGCAGAGTACCCCTGAAGTTGGTGACAGAGGGCGCTATGCCCAAAGATGCACAGGTTGCCTGAAGGTGAAGCTGCCTGATGGTTCCAGATGTGAGGACACCCGAGAGCAATGAAGTGGTCACAGCAGATGATTCTCTGGAGGTGCTGGGGGATCTTGACACATGGATAAAGCAGGAAGCAAGGTCAGAAGTCAGGCCGGGGGTCAAACATAGTAAGTCAGTCAGGAGCAGAGGAAGAAGCGTGGTCGAGATCAAGTTGGGGTCAACACAGGATGTCAATCAGGAACAGGGCAGAAGCAGGTCCTTGGAGCAAACCAGGTTCAGAGCCAGGAGAGAAGCCAGAGCAGGTCAGGGGTAAGCCGGGTCAGTAACGTGTAATTAAGCAGAAGCACAAGGCACAAAAACACAGGATACAAGGATGACGATAATCCAGCAATTTGTGAGAGGAGCTGCTGTCCTTCTATAGACCAGTGGACACTGGCAACCGTCGCAGGCGCAGATTCGCCATTGTGTGCTGTTCGCTAATGCACATGCACAAATTAGTGCGGCCATACTGGATATTGGCATATTTGCCAGGTCTCCTCAGAATTCCTCCCTGAAATCATCTCTCTGTCACTTTACTTTTGCCCACTATAGCATGCTTCTTGTCAGCATATGAACTGATTAACTGCTTGTGCTGCTTTTTCCTCTCACACTCCAGCCCTGCTATATAGGGAACCCAAAGGCTGATACCAGGTCAAATTCAGGTACTTAAACTGCTTAGAGAAGAGGGAGAGGGGCGAACTATTTAAGTGTACCCTGTGTTGATGCTTAAAAAAGATTAAGTAAATGCACTCACTTTTGTGTAAATCAAGCTCAGCATGTTAAGATGGTCATCTGTAAAGTTGTAGAGATCGGCAAGGCAAGTGCCTGGAGGATGCAGGGTCTGGCTGGGAGGCGGTTGGGTGGTGAAGGAGAAGCAACTGCTTTTGTGCTTGGAGATGGAATGCAAGCTGTTGAGCTTCCTGGAGTCCTCAGCCCGTTCTGCAAAGATCGGCTGCATTTGGAGGTGTCAGGGATGAAGTTCAAGGGGGCATGGTTACGTGTTTCTATATGTGATGAGGTGACTGTCAGAAACTGACCTACTACAGTAGATGTTCAGAGGCTGGAAAAGATACTATTGGAGTGGTTGAAAGCTACAAGAGATAGCTAGAGACTGGGGAGATGTTACATGAGACAGCTAGAGATAATGCCCTTAGAACACCTTTACAAGTCTGTGCTCCCATTCCCACTGCTATAGACTGCATGAAAAGTACCAGAGAGCATCAACACTTCAGTGTCAGGATCACTAGCGAGAGCAAAGAAAAGGCTCCCTTGTTTCTACGTCTGGGTTCCTTCACTGGCTGGAACAGCGAGATGTCATTCTAATGCCAGCAAGCGAGATTCTGCTGATTTTCTACAAACAAGTGATTCTGTAGAATTAGTTGAGTGTTTTATGTGTTTTTTTTTTGGGGGGGGGGGGGGGTTGGGTGGCAACAGCATGTTTGGTGAGTTCTTTGTTTTGTGTTGGTCACTGAGCTCTTCTCTTTTTAATGTTGGAGTTGGATTATTGGCAAGTGCATAGCTCAGGGCCTGATGAACCATCTGCACTCCATCCCTCCCTGTGCATTCATCTTCTCCTGGCTCTTACAGCTCTTCTGTTTTTTCTTGTTTTTTTTTACCGTTTCTGGAATTTGAGTTTCTTGCCAAAACCAGGGTGAGCACTGTGATACTTCCTGCATGCAGTTCGCTTGACTCTTTCAGCTCATCCATTTGAACAGCTGCTTTTCATTGTCGTACTGCATTTCATCCACCGTGGAATAAAAATATGCTATGAAGGCCAGAAAACCACACATTGAAGTTCACATACCAGCCCTGGAGTCACTGACTCATGGTCACGGAGCTACTGGCAGGGTTGTGTGAAGACCTTTACAATCTGAAATTTAAAGAATTCTGCTAAGCACTATTTACATTGGAACTGACCATTAAATTACTACAAAGTCATTCTTAACAATGACCCTTTCTGTGAAATCAGGCTTTGTTGTATGTATGTAGCAGTCTTTTGCATGTGGAAGAACAACAAAAACTAGGACCACTCCCAATCCTTCTCAGCCTATCCAAGATGTCATATAGAGGGGGCAATTACTAGGTTGATAGACTCCTAAGTTCTCAATGCAAATATCTTATTCTATAAAAAAACAGGTTATTGCCGCTATCAACGGGGCGATGCACAGGGCCTGGTAAATTGTTATGGATGGATTATTTTTCAGGCTCTTTACTGTGTGCCTGAGGATCCCCCAGTGCTGTGGACAAAGGCCTCTATCTTCTCCAGGTTCTGTCATGCCCCTCCTCCATAGCACAAATTAAAGCAGAACTTTACCCATACTTGATAAAAAATAAGTTTCTTTAGCAAGGAACATACATTCCACGTGAATAATTAAGCTACCAAAATTAGTGTGTGCTGTATATTTCCTCCTGCATCACAGATCAGTGTACATATTTGCCAGTGCACCGCAGATCTTCAGATAATGTCCAAAAGGGAGTGCAACATTTTGAAGCCACGCAGGATACTCAGGCATGTGATGTCATGGGTTACAGTGAGGGGAAAAAAGTATTTGATCCCCTGCTGATTTTGTACATTTGCCCAATGACAAAGAAACGATCAGTCTAATTTTAGTGGTAGGTTTATTTTAACAGTGAGAGACAGAACAACAAAAAAATCCAGAAAAACGCATTTCAAAAAAGTTGGAAATTGATTTGCATTTTAATGAGTGAAATAAATATTTGACCCCTTCATAAAACATGACTTAGTACTTGGTGGCAAAACCCTTGTTGGCCATCAGAGGTAAGATGTTTCTTGTAGTTGGCCACCAGGTTTGCACACATCTCAGGAGGGATTTTGTCCCACTCTTCTTTGCAGATGCTCTCCAAGTGATTAAGGTTTTGAGGCTGACGTTTGATAACTCGAACCTTCAGCTCCCTCCACATATTTTCTATGGGATTAAGGTCTAGAGACTGCCTAGGCCACTCCAGGACCTTAATGTGCTTCTTCTTGAGCCACTCCTTTGTTGCCTTGGCCGTGTGTTTTGGGTCATTGTCATGCTGGAATACCCATCCACGACCCATTTTCATTGCCCTGGCTGAGGGAAGGAGGTTGTCACACAAGATTTGATGGTACATGGCCCTGTCCATTGTCCCTTTGATGCAATGAACTTGTCCTGGCATAATGTTTTCACTTACATGTTTGATGGTGGGGATGTTGTTCTTGAGGTAATAGGCAGCATTCCTCCTCCTCCAAACATGGCGGGTTGAGTTGATGCCAAAGAGCTTGATTTTGGTCTCATCTGACCACAACACTTTCACCCAGTTCTCCTCTAAATCATTCAGATGTTCATTAGCAAACTTCAGACGGGCTGTACGTGTGCTTTCTTAAGCAGGGGGACCTTGCGGGCGCTGCAGGATTTCAGTCCTTCACGACGTAGCGTGTTACCAATTGTTTTCTTGGTTACTTTAGTCCCAGCTGCCTTGAGATCATTGACAAGATTCTCCCGTGTAGTTCTGGGCTGATTCCTCACCGTTCTCATGATCATTGAAACTCAACAAGGTGAGATCTTGCATGGAGCCCCAGACCGAGGGAGATTAACAGTTATTTTGTGTTTCTTCCATTTGCGAATAATCACACCAACTGTTGACACCCTCTCACCAAGCTGCTCAGCCATGGTCTTGTAGCCCATTCCAGCCTTGTGTAGGTCTACAATCTTGTGCCTGACATCCTTGGACAGCTCCTTGGTCTTGGCTATGGTGGAGAGATTGGAATCTGACTGATTGCTTCTGTGGACAGGTGTCTTTTATCCATGTAACAAGCTGAGATTAGGAACACTCCCTTTAAGGGAGTGCTCCTAATCGCAGCTCGTTACCTGTATAGAAGACACCTGGGAGCCAGAAATCTTGCTCATTGTTAGGGGATCAAATACTTATTTCACTCATTAAAATACAAATCAATTTTAACTTTTTTGAAATGCGTTTTTCTGGATATTTTTGTTATTCTGTCTCTCATTGTTAAAGTAAACCTACCATTGAAATTATAGACTGATCATTTCAGTGGGAAAACGCACAAAATCAGCAGGGGATCAAATACTTTTTCCCCTCACTATAACTACGTGTTCTTATGCCCCCCACCCCCTGCCCAAAAGCAAGTGTAAACAAGCAGAAACAAAGCCCTAAGAAAAAAAAATTTAACCAAAGGAAATATTAACTTTGGGTGAATTGTTACATAGTAGGTGAGGTCAAAAAAAGACACAAGTCGATCAAGTCCATCCTATGTGTGTGATTATATGTCAGTATTACATTGTATATCCCTGTATGTTGTGGTCGTTCAGGTGCTTATCTAATAGTTTCTTGAAACTATCGATGCTCCCCGCTGAGACCACCGACTGTGGAAGGGAATTGTACATCCTTGCCGCACTTACAATAAAGAACCCTCTACGTAGTTTAAGGTTAAACCTCTTTTCTTCTAATTTTAATGAGTGGCCACGAGTCTTGTTAAACTCCCTTCCTCTAAAAAGTTTTATCCCTATTGTGGGGTTACCAGTATGGTATTTGTATATTGAAATCATATCCCCTCATTAGTTCCTCATAACTAATATGCTCCAGACCCCTCCATTTCCAGTACATCCTTCCTGAGGACTGGTGCCCAAAACTGGACGGCATACGCTAGGTGCTGCTGGACAAGAGTCTTGTAGAGCGGGAGAATTATCGTTTTATCTCTGGAATTAATCCCCTTTTTAACGCAATATTACAATTCAATATTCTGTTTGCTTGGTTAGCAGCAGCTTGGCATTGCATGCCATTGCTGAGCCTATCATCTACTAGGACCCCCAGGTCCTTTTCCATCCTAGATTCCCCCAGAGGTTCTCCCCCCAGTGTATAGATTGCATTCGTATTTTTGCCACCCAAATGCATTATTTTACATTTTTCTACATTGATCCTCATTTGCCATGTAGTCGCCCACCCTATTAATTTGTTCAGATCTTTTTGCAAGGTTTCCACATCCTGCGGAGAAGTTATTGCCCTGCTTAGCTTAGTATCGTCCGCAAATACAGAGATTGAGCTGTTTACCCCATCCTCCAGGTCGTTTATGAACAAATTAAACAGGATTGGTCCCTGCACAGAACCCTGGGGAACCCCACTACCCACCCCTGACCATTCCGAGTACTCCCCATTTATCACCACCCTCTGAACTCGCCCTTGTAACCAGTTTTCAATCCATGTACTCACCCTATGGTCTATGCCAACGGACCTTACTTTGTACAGTAAACGTTTATGGGGAACTGTGTCAAATGCTTTTGCAAAATCCAGATACACCACGTCTACGGGCCTCAAATTCCAATTCCATTTTAATTTATTTTGCAGGATTTAGTGAATATAGAAATGTTCCTGACTGCGAAGGAAGTGGAAGAATCTCTGGAAAGACAGGAAACCATGACATGCCTGGCCTGGTGCCATGATAACAAATCCAGACTTAGGAAAATGAAGGTAAGGCTTCTCAGGGCTGATTTATTAGCTTGTTTAGATTTGTGTGCGGTCAATGGAAATCTGGCCTGTGCATGTTATGAGCTGAAATGGCTGCCCTTTTGTGTAAAAATTACATTGTTTTTATTATTAACATTTAAAATGTTATATCATTATTTGTAACAAGTATTGTTACAGCCCAGCTCCTTCAGGCCTCATCTCCCTACATAGCCTTTATGTGGCTGCTGGGGCAGAAACAAAGGTGAAGGAAGTGCCACTTTAAAGACCGCTTTAGGGCTGCTGACATCACATTCAAGATGGTGGTACCCAGCAGCAGTCACTGGGATTTTAGATGCCTACAAAAGGTTGGATTTTACAGGTAGAAGATTTGAGGCAACTATGGACTCTTCACTTCATGGTACAGCAAGGACTCACATACATATTTATAAAAAAGTATAAATCTATTTAAGACAAACAATTATCATTAAAAAAAAGGTCCTATGAAGGGAATTATATAATACAAAGTCTAAATTCTCTGAAGGGGAACTAGACACTTGGACACATGTCCACCCAGACAGGAGGACCGTGGATCTTAGCCTGTGTCAGTTCAACCTCCTGAGGTGGGACAAGTGTCTGGTTCCCCTTCAGAGAATTTAGACTATATTTTCCTTTATAGGACCTTTTTTTTTATTGACGATTGTTTGTCTTAAATAAATGTATACTTTTTTATAAATACGTATGTGAGTCCTTGCAGTACCATGAAGAGTCCATGGTTGCCTCAAATCTTCTGCCTCAATTTTCAAATCGATAGGATGACGGTACATTATGTCTAAGTTTATGGTTTAGTAACGATATTATTCGGATTTTACAGGTAATCAACATGTATAAAATACATTAATGGACAAGTAATCTTATGGGAAAAGTTGTTGTTGAAATTAATGATCTGGCCACCAGAGACTCATTAAGTTATTTAAAGCAAACCCACCCAAGTGCAGAGGAAATGCTGTATAATCGGCAGGCTTTTGTTCTCATCAGAATTGCTTCAGTCCCTGTACCTTCCTCGTGGTAATTCAGAAACAGTTTGAAGCAGGTCAGGTGAATGAAATTAATCAATGAAATCTGAATGATCCCATAAGAATCCCAAAATGATGTCAAACACAAGTTATATTTGCCCGTCGCCACAGGCTCCTAATGCAATATCTCATCTTTTGTATTTGGGTGTCTTAGTGCAGCTCTTGTATTTCTAACTGATGGTCTTGATTTCTGGTATTTTGAGCTTGAGAAATCTGTGCCCATAATGAATGTTGATAGTTCTTTATTTCGGGTAATCCCTTCCTACAGCTGTGCCATTTTGTTTTATTGCTTTCTAAAATATTTTCATTTCTTTCGTGGTGTATTGTTGGAAATTGAAGCACCAGCCATAAGTAATAGTGTCTGGAGATTACACTGAGCCTGGAAGGAAGGCTTTCTTACACCGTTTTATCTTTATAAGTCGTTTCTCACTTTGTCTTCCTCTGCCAGAGTTGCCTGGAATTCAGCCTTCGGATCCAGGAGTTCATAGAACTGATCCGACAGAACAAAAGGCTGGACGCAGTCAGGTAAGACATTCCTCTAAAACATGGGGCTCCAAACTTTTCAGCATAAGGACCACATCGTATATATTACAAATAAAAAAAAAACAGTTTTATAAAGCTATGAATGAAAATGTATTATTTGAATCTCTTTTGAAATAAGCATAATATGATGAACTACTTTTAGACCGCCTGCCCACCATGTACTGCAGACAAACAAGCTTGTACAGGCACATTGACATATTGGTACATCGCTGCCTGTTCCCCCCTCGCTGACACCCGCTGTGATTGTACACAGCGGGAGTTTGTCAGCAGGTGCCGGCCAATCATTCATGGGCAGGACCTGCTGATCAGCTATGTCCAATCACAGCCCAGAGACTTGTGTTGACAATCAACACAGGGCTCTGTACAGAGGGATTGATCTCTCTGTTTCTTCCCCCTACAAAGCTGGGAGAAGAAACAAAGATTTTTAGTAAAAAGCAGTACACATTACACATAGGCACACGTTTAATCCATTGATTACCCAAGATGTTAACCCTTTCCCATCCATTGCCATTAGTACAGAGACAGTGTATAGTGTTATCACTTTTATTGTTTTTTTTTTTTTTTTTTTACCAAAGACATGTTGGTTTTTTAACCGCTTGCTGACCGGCTCACTCCAATATATGTTGGCAGAGGGGCACGTACAGGCATACTAATGTACCTGCACGTTGCCCTTTAAAACGCGGCTTGTGGGCGCGCGCCGCGGGCTGCGTGAGTGTGATCGCGGGTCCCACGGACTCGATGTCCACGGGGATACCGGCGATCGTCTCACGGAGCGGAAAAACGGGGAAATGCTCGTGTAAACAAGCATTTCCCCATTCTGCCTAGTGACAAGTACACTGATCACAGCTCCCTGTAATTGGGAGCAGTGATCAGTGTCATGTAACACATAGCTCCTCCCCCCCACAGTTAGAATCACTCCCTAGGACACATTTAACCCCTGCAGTGCCCCCTAGTGGTTAACCCCTTCACTGCCAGTCACATTTGCACAGTAATCAATGCATTTTTAATCGCACTGATCACTGTATAAATGACAATGGTCCCAAAATAGCTCCAAAAGTGTCCGATCTGTCCGCCATAAAGTCACAGTCACGATAAAAATCGCTAAAAAATTGCCGCCATTACTAGTAAAAAAAAAAATTATGAATAAAAATACCATGGGACCACCAGTGCCGCATGTCAGGGACCACCAGTGCCAAATGTTAGGGGCCACCACCAGTGCCAAATGTCAGGGACCACCATCAGTGCCAAATGTCAGGGACCACCACCAGTGCCGCATAGCAGGGACCACCAGTGCCGAATGTTAGGGACCACCAGTGCCGAATGTCAGGGACCACCAGTGCAGAATATCAGTGCCCATCATTGCAGTGTCATCAGTGCCTTATCAGTACCCATCATTGCAGTGCGGGGATAGTTACAGATAATCCAGAGGCACAGCAGATCTCGGGTAGGTCTGTATGTGAGAACACCGCTCATCGTACAGCCCCACCTCCCTGTACCAGATTTGTGATAGACAGCGCACTGTTCCAATGTATGGGGAGGCGGGGCTGTACCACGAGTGGTGTTCTCACATACAGACCTGTTAGCCCGAGATGCAAACTGTCATCCCGATGATCTGTAACTATCCCCGCACTGGAGATATATGGCGGATGGGCGGTGGCAGCACGGAGGACGGGGGTGGTGCTGGCAGGGAGGAGGAGGAGGAGGGAGCAGAGGAGGAGGACACCACCTCTATGGGCGGCACAGACCAGGGGCTATGAGACCCCCCCACCTACTACAACGAGCCAGGCAGAAGTACAACTCCCTGCTTGCTTTCAGAGGACTATAAGGGGGCGTCTCAGACCGCTGGCTTAGGTTACTGGAGGGATAGCAGCCAGCGGTCTTACAAACAGGAAATCACCAGGCAGTAGCGGTTTTCCAGCAAGTTCAGCAGGCTATTGCAGAGGAACTACAGAGCTCAGAAGAACATGGATGACATAGTTGGTGAAGGTAGGAGACCAGCAACGAGAACATGGAAAAAAGTTTTTGCCCGGAGTTCTGCTTTAACTTCTGCTTGTTCAGCAATTAGGATTGGAAATTGACAGCCATTTACCAATGACACCATGCAATTCATGGTGTCACAGAGGCATCCCGTGTTATCCATGCCATATTATTGTACAGCCTGACTGGAAAACACTTCCTCTGTGCCCTGATGCTGTCAAACATGTAAATACCACGAGAAGAACTGAATGACACCACGGGTTGCATGGATTGACTGGTAAATTGCTGTCAATTTCCAGTGCTGATTGCTGGACAACTGCAGCACAGACAGAAGTCAAACATGGTGCTATGCATTTATTAAGGTATGGCTGTTATATGGCTGTCTAAAGTTCATTGATTAATGCTAGTGTAAACTTGATGATCTCTAAGTCAGGGGTGTCCAAACTTTTTTCAAAGATTTGATGAAGTGAACATGCGTGAGGGCCGACCATTTTGCCTGACATACTTTGAACCAATTTGTGCGTTCGTGCGAGCACTGATACACTGCCCAACAAGAATTCTCTTGCCTCTTGAAATTGTGACTGTGTGTGCCCATGTCCTGGTGTGAATGGAAGACATGCATGATTGAGGTGTGCCGCTAGTAGCTCTTTGTATCCACTTTGACAACTTTGTCTTTTTAATCTTTTGCACTGGTGGTAGTATGGTATTTTTATCTTAAGGTTACTCATTGCTACATTTTTTTTAATAAAGTATAATATTTTTCTTTAACCCTGGTGTCTCTATAGATGGTTACTGTGAGGATCTGCTATCCTCAACTTTTTTCTAAATGCTTTTCCTTCAAAGAGACCACAACTTATGTAATCAGGAGGTATATGCATTAAGGAGTGGGGATAATTCCATGTATTTGGTGATCCTCTATTTCATTATAAGGCTATTGTAGTTATGATTTTTATTGCTTTGTTTATTATGTGTGTGTGGTTGTCAGAAACCATGAAATCAGACCGAGACAGAAGTGCAGTTAAATCACACTTGTTTAATAATAAAAGTAAATAGAACAAACGCAGTCAAACATAGCCAAAGTTCGATGACCGGAACGGATAATCAGACAAGCCAGAAAGTCAGGGATAAATGTAGTGGAACAGCAAGCAGGATCTGGAGCCAGAAGGGATTTTACCAAGCAAGTCTTTTAACAGGAATGCAGGAGAGCATCTCTGTGATGTTGACCAAGGTGAAGGCAGAGATCATCTGGACTGGACGGCTTAAGTAGGCAGAACTGACAAGGAGGATATCATCAACAGCTGAGTAACTGTGGAGAGATAGGAGCTGGCAATTAGCCAGCAGCTGAGCGGCCAGCTCAGAGAAGGAAGGGCTGAGCCCAGCCCTGACAGTGGTGAAGACATGAGTTGGGGCGTGTTATTTGGATATATATCTTTTGTGGCCCCCAACGAATCCCCGAGCACCGCTTAGGACTAAGGATGAGCTTGGGCGTGTTATTTGGATATACCTTCTTTATCACGTATTTAACATGCACAGGCGTATAACACGCACCTTCACTTTAAGAGGGAAGGTTCAGAAAAAAACTTACATTTTAAATAAAGAACTGTGAAGCAAAATAAGGGTCAGTGCCCATCAATGCAGCCTCCCCATTGCCATAAATGTAGCCTCCCCATTGCCATAAATGCAGCCTTACCATTGCCATGAATGCAGCCTTACCATTGCCATGAATGCAGCCTCACCATTGCCATCAATGCAGCCTCACCATTGCCATCAGTGCAGCCTGATCCATGCCCATCTGCAGCCTCGGAGGGGACAGGGAGGGGGGCGAGACAAGCCCCGACAGATTACATACAAGAGAATCTCCTGTTTACTTGGCCTCTTTAATACAAAGTCCCACCTCCTATTATAGACAGAACAGTGGTCCAATGCCAACCCAGGAGATGGGACAGATGCCACCGAGTAAACAGGAGATTCTCTTGTACGTAATCTGACGACACTCAAGGCAGCGCTGATAAATCTAGTATATATCTTTTGTGGCCCTGGGGGCCACAAAAGATTATGTATATATATAACCAAATTACCAGGGGGGCTGTATTAAACCGCAACTGGCCCACGGGCCGGACTTTGGACATGCCTGGACTAAGTGAATTATGGAGCAGCAATTGGAATATTAAACAGTGATGGAAATCTTTTATTATAATCTTAGTATTATATTTTGCACACAAGGGTGAGGGAAGTGTTTAGGCTGCTCAGAGGTCAAACGCAGTTCAGTCATGTTTAAAGAGGCAGAGCTGAGGCTCACTAGGAAATTATTATGACCTCACTGAAGTGTAAGGCTGGCCATACATGGTTCGAATCTCGGCTGGTTCAACAGGAGATTTAAACCATTAATGGGCAGGCTTAATGTACCAAGTTGATTGATCGATCAACTCAATCGATCACTATCACTGCTATAGCCGCTAGCGATAATCACAGTCTTCTCCCGGTGGGGACGCCCCCCCCAGGAGAACACAATTGCTCAGCAGGAGGGTTTCCTCTGGCAACACCACCTGTGTTGATGGAGGCATTGTGCGAACTTCTTTCCTGAAACCCGTGGTTTCAGGAAAGAAATTTGCACCGTCTATGGCCAACCTTAGATGATAAGATAATATGTTATGCGCTCAGATTGGGCTGAATTATCATGCCCATCAGCACTTGCATTGACTCCTATCCATAGGGCTTTTTTTCAGCTTTTTTTCAGCGGGAACTAGGGGGAACTCAGTTCCACCACCTCTGGCTCAGGTCCTCTGCTCCCTGCTCACCACTATCACTTGGTAACACTGAAATCCAGCTTCTGCATTTACAAGTGATAGCACATCTCCCAGTAGCTCTTACAGGCCAGATCCCCTGTGCAGATCCCACTAAGTGCCAGACAGGGACAAGGGAGATACAGAACAGGTGCCCAGGGTTCAGTGCAGTCATGGGCAGGAGAGGGTGTGTGGTAGGCCGCTCCCTCTGTGGTTTCCATTTTTTCCCTGGTGACCAGTTGTTGTTGCTCCTACTGCATGATCTCCCTTGCAAGTGACTGTAGTATAGTATAGTATGCTGGGAGGTACTACAGCCAGATAGGTGTTTCAGCTTAATATTGCATCAAAGGCAAGATATATGACAGATGGTGGAGCATTTAAGGAGGGGGGAGAAAATGAGGGCAGTGGTGGGAGGGGGTTGTATGCAGAGGGAAGAGCTACTATTTGATGCCATTTGGCAGGTATGTGAGTGTGGCGGGCATGGTTGAGTTCCTGCACCTATTCTCTGAGAAAAAAAGCCCTGCCTATCCAAATGATCGCAGGACAGGGGTGGGATGGGAAATCAAGATAGAAAAGAGTAAAAAAACAGGCTAACATAACAGACTGTAAAGGTTTCTGCATCCTCCTTTTTCTCTATATAGCAATAAACATGGATGCTTAGTTGACCAGAACAGTAATGTTTATGCCTAAAGCTGTGCTGAAAAACACAGTAATAAAATCATAGATTGCTTGGCAGCTAGCTTTATCAGGAGGAGGTTAACAAAGGCAGCCCCTGATTTCTCTCTGCTTAGTTTTCCTTTGTAATTAAGTTAAAGTGGTTCTAAAAGCAGAAGTTGTTTTACCTTAAATGCATTCTATGCATTAGGGTAAAAAAAACCTTCTGGGTGCAGCTCCCCCCCATCCAGCCTTCTCTTATACTTATCTGAGCCCCATCTCTGTCCCGCAATGTGCATGAGAGCAGCAGCTCTCCTGGGTCTCTGCTACCTCATTGGCTTACACAGCAGCAGGAGTCATTGACTCAATAGCCACAAAGCCACACTTTTGTGGCTATTGAGGAATATATTAAAATGAAAGTGTATATATTCCTCAATAGTCACAAAGGGTATAAATCAGTTTAAAAAAAAAAAAAGCCTTTGCAAGCACAGTTGTTATCTTGTAAATGTAGCAGTGATATCATCACTGTGCTGTACATGGCCTGTGCGGTAAGCAGAGCTGTGGGAGGGGCCTAGCAGGTCCACCCACTACAGGCTGCCTGCAGAAAATTACTGGAAGGGGCGGAGACAAGACCAGTCACTCTGCACTAGGAAATCCAACAGAAGTGAGCGGTCTTTATTACAGGAAGTAGTTTTGGATAGAGTAGGGAATTGGTAAAACCCCTGCCAGGTGTCATAAGGAGGCATTGCCTTTACTTTCCGTCCTGTAGACACAATAGAAAGTAAGAAGAAATCTCTCCAAAATCTTTCCAAAATAAGGAAAATGCCCCTTTGGACAGTTGTAACTGGAACAAATGTCCCCAATATTTCTGCTCTGGTGACAACTCAAACTTTTGGATTTTCAGCTCTGGTGGCAACAGAAACACGACAATAAGAACTCAACAGAGGTTCTAACCCTTCTTTACCCTATCCAAAACCAGAAAAAAAGTTTTACTTAATATATGCTTGTTTTATACTGATGAAGGGCACAAGTAGGTTGAGTACCATTAAGTACCATTATAACTGCTTGAAAATCTTTTTTTTTTTTTTTTTTTTTTTTTACCTTTTACTTGTAAATATTGGAGTCTTGGCCATTATATGCTTTGAAAACATTTTTACTAATACAATTGATTTTCAAGCAAATTTGTCAGAAACCTGGGTAATTCAAGCTCAGCAATTAATACAGAAATCCATAAGCAACGATTATATTCAGTAAAAACAGCAATATATTCTTCCTCAAATTTAAACGCCAAGCTTGAGTTTTCCTGTAGTTTTAGCTCTAGCCCCATTGTTCTTCCTGAATGGGTCCTTTATCAACCAGTAGAGACAGTCAGGGCACAGAAGTGAGTGGGTGAAGCTCACAGAATATCAGCTGCCTGTATTTTTGGATCCATGGATTGCCTCAAGTGAAAATTCCATATTAAATCAATGTCCATTAATTTAATAATATTATTAATGAAGAATTCCATGCATGGTATATTTTTACATACAGTGGGGAAAATAATTATTTAATCCCCTCCAGATTTTGTAAGTTTGCCCACTTACAAAGAAATGAAGCGTCTATAAATTTTTATCATAGGTGTATTTTAACTGATAGAGACAGAATATCAACCAAAAATCCAGAATAAACATATGATACAAATGTTAAAAATGTAGTTGCAGTTCAGTGAGTAAAATAAGTATTTGATCCCCAAGCAAAACATGACTTAGTACTTGGTGGAGAAACCCTTGTTGGCAAGCACATAGATAAGCCATTTTTTGTAGTTGGTTACCAGTTTTGCACACATCTCAGGAGTGCTTTTGGTCCACTCTTCTTTACAGATCTTCTCTAAATCCTTAAGATTTCTTGGCTGTTGCTTGGCAACTCGAAGTTTCAGCTTCCTCCATACATTTTCTATAGGATTAAGGTTTGGAGACTGGCTAGGCTTTTCCATGACCTTAATGTTCTTCTTCTTGAGCCTCTCCTTTGTTGCTTTGGTGGTATGTTTTGGGTCATTGTCATGCTGGAAGACCCATCCACAACCCATCTTCAGTATTCTGGCCGAGGGAAGAAGGTTTTCATCCAAGATTTTACAAAACATGGTCCCGTCCATTGGCCCCTCAATGCGGCAAAGTCGGCCTGCACCTTTAGCAGAGAAACAGCCCCAAAGCATAATGTTTCCACCTCCGTGCTTCAACTTTATAAATGATATAGGGTCTGGGATTAAAAGTAACATTTCTGTCTTTGCCAGATGACACCAAGCTATGCAGTGGAATAATGTCCTTACAGGATGTCTCCAATTTACAAGCTGACCTCAATGCAATGTCTAATTGGGCAGCTAAGTGGCAAATTAGGTTTAATGTTGATAAATATAAAGTTATGCACTTGGGGGCTAAGAATATGCATGCATCATACATACTAGTACAACTGGGGGAATCCATAGTGGAGAAGGATCTGGGGTTTTGGTAGATTATAAGCTTAATAATAGTATGCAATGCCAAACTGCGGTTTCCAAAGCGAGCAAAGTCCTTTCTAAGAGAGGTATGGACTCCAGAGAGAGAGATATCATTTTGCCTCTGTACAAATAATTAGTAAGAAGTAATCTGGAATATGCAGTTCAATTTTGGGCACCAGTTCTCAAAAAGGATATCGAGGAACTGGAGAAAGTGCAGAGAAGGGCAACCAAACTGATAAGAGGCATGGAGGAGCTCAGCTATGAGGAAAGGTTAGAGGAACTGAATCTATTCCCTCTTGAGAAGAGGAGATTAAGGGGGGATATGATCAACATGTACAAATACATAAGTGGTCCATATCGTGAACTTGGTGTTCAGTTATTAACTTTAAGGTCATCACAGAGGACTATGGGGCACTCTTTACGTCTAGAGGAAAAAAGATTTCATTTCCAAATACGGAAAGGTTTCTTTACAGTAAGAGCCTTGAAAATGTGGAATAGACTCCCTCCAGAGGTGGTTCTGGCAAGCTTTAAAAAGGGCCTGGATTCTTTCCTAAATGTACACAATTTAACTGGGTACTAGGGCCGGGAGATTTTCTGTAAAAAAAAAATCTTCGATTCTCTTAAAAAAAACTCGATTCACGATTCGAATCGATTTTTTTTTTTTTTTTTGGAAACCGCGCCGGTCCCGAGGCGCTGCGGGCATGAGCTTTTAGGCGAGGCCGCGGCTTCAGCCTAGTCCGCGGCGTCCGGCCTCGCGGACCAGGCCGAAGCCGCGGCCTCACCTAAAAACTCCTTGCCCGCAGCTCTTCAGGCCCGGCGCGGTGTCCGCGCCGGTCCAGAGGCACTGCGGGCATGAGTTTTTAGGCGAGGCCGCGGCTTCGGCCTGGTCCGCGAGGCCGGACGCCGCGGACTAGGCTGAAGCCGCGGCCTCGCCTAAAAGCTCATGCCCGCAGCGCCTCGGGACCGGCGCGGTGAAAAAAAAAAATCTAAAAAAATCTATTTGCTTAAATTTTGAATCGATTTGACCTCTCAACTCGATTCAAGATTTAAATCGATTTTTTTCCCAGCCCTACTGGGTACTAGCATTTATAGGCAACGTTGATCCAGGGAAAATCCGATTGCCTCTCGGGGGATCAGGAAGGAATTTTTTTTCCCCTGCTGTGGGAAATTGGAGCATGCTTTGCTGGGGTTTTTCGCCTTCCTCTGGATCAACTGTGGGTGTAGGTTTGTGTATGTGGGATTGTATTTATTTATTTTTTTGTTGGACTTGATGGGTTTTTTTCAACCTGACTAACTATGTAACTGTAGGGGTGGTAATCTTAGGTTGATGGCTATATTGTATTTACTACATCTGCGAATAATCACTCCAGAAGATGTCTCCTTCCCACCAAGCTTCTTGCTGGTGGTCTTGTAGCCCATTCCAATTTTGTGCAGGTCTACAATCTTGTCCCTGACATCCTTTTAAAGCTCTTTGGTCTTGCCCATGATGTTGAGGTTTGAATGGAAGAAAGGGATCCTGTGGACAGGTGACTTTTATACACATAAAGAGTTGTTGTTAGGAGTACCTTCCTAAATTGACAGGAGTAATCTGTGTACCACATGAGCACATACTGTAGCCAGTCTGTGGGAGCCAGAATTATTGTTGGTTGGTAGGGGATCAAATACTTATTTTTCTCACTGAACTGGAACTCAATTTTTTTAACATTTGTGTCATGTGTTTTTTCTGGATTTTTGGTTGATATTCTGTCTCTATCATTTAAAATACACTTATGATAACAATTATAGACCCTTCATTTCTTTGTAAGTGGGCAAAGGTACAAAATCTGCAGGGAATCAAATAATTATTTTTGCCACTGTAGTTACAATGGTCCAGTTTGGACCAAGGTGACTATGTATATACCATACCTGGCCGATGTCTCTGGAAGCTGGAAATCACTGAAGTAGACACTGCTAACTCCAGTGATCTCCACTTGCTTCCAGGTCCCATGCTGAATGAGAGTTCAAGTTGTTACCAGAGCAGTTATGCAAAGCGTTCTCTGTTTGGACGAGGTAGAGAATGTGATGTCACCGCCTGACCTTTCCACCTCATCCAGTCAAAGAATGCTTTGCATTAATTCTGTAGTATCTACTATAGTGATTTCCAGCTTCCAGGGGCGTAGCACAGTATCAGCTTCTGGCAACAACACTGGTGTTTCTCCAGAATGATCTGTCTTCTATTTCGGTCTTCAGTCTTCATAACAGCAAGTTCATAATTTCTGTGTCCATATCCAGCCATCTTATTGCTGGTCACTCCCATCTTATGTTCCCGTCAACTTTTCCAGACATGATTGTCTCTTCTGGTGACTTTTCATAGTATGTCCAGAATAAAACAGCTTCAGTCTAGTTGTCTGGGCTTCTTGTGGAAGGTTGGGCTTGATTTGTTGAAGGATCTAAGGTGAGGGAAAAAAGTATTTTTAATGGTAGGTTTATTTTAACAGTGAGAGACAGAATAACAACAAAAATATCCAGAAAGACACATTAAAAAAAACGTATAAATTGATTTGCATTTTAATATGTGAAATAAGTATTTGACCCCTTTGCAAAACATGATTTAGTACTTGGTGGCATTGGAGGATTTTGTCCCACTCTTCTTTGCAGATCCTCTCCAAGTCATTAAGGTTTCGAGGCTGACGTTTGGTAACTCGAACCTTTAGCTCCCTCCACATATTTTCTATAAGATTAAGGTTTGGAGACTGGTTAGACAACTGCAGGACCTTAATGTGTTTCTTCTTGAGCCACTCCTTTGTTTCCTTGGCCGTATGTTTTGGGTCATTGTCATGCGGGAATACCCATTCACAACTCATTTTCAATGCCCTGGCTGAGGTTCTCACCCAAGATTTGACAGGACGAGGCCCATCATCCCTTTGATGCGGTGAAGTAGTCCTGTCCCCTTAGCAGAAAAACACCCCCAAAGCATAAGGTTTCCACCTCCATGTTTGACGTTGGGGATGGTGTTTCCTAGGGACATAGGCAGCATTCCTCCTCCTCCAAACACGGCGAGTTGAGATGATGACAAAGAGCTTGATTTTGCTCTCATCTGACCACAACACTTTCACCCAGTTCTCCTCTGAATCATTCAGATGATAATTAGCAAACTTCAGACAGGCCTGTACATGTGCTTTCTTGAGCAGGGGGACCTTCCGGGTGCTACAGGATTTCAGTGCTTCACGGCATTGTGCGTAACCAATTGTTTTCTTGGTGACTATGGTCCCAGCTGCCTTGAGATCATTGACAAGATCCTCTCATGTATCTCTGGGCTGATTCCTCACCATTTTCATGATCATTGAAACTCCATGAGGTGAGATCTTGAATGGAGCCCCAGACCGAAAGAGATTGACGGTTATTTTGTGTTTCTTCCATTTGCGAATAATCGGACCAACTGTTGTCTCCCTCTCACCAAGCTGTTTGGCGAGGGTCTTGTAGCCCATTCCAGCCTTGTGTAGGTCTACAATCTTGTCCCTGACATCCTTGGACAGCTCTTTGGCCTTGGCCATGTTGCAGAGATTGGAATCTGATTGATTGCTTCTGTGGACAGGTGTCGTTTATACAGGTAACAAGCTGAGATTAGAAGCACTTCCTTTAAGCGAGTGCTCCTAATCTCAGCTTATTACCTGTATAGAAGACACCTGGGAGCCAGAAATCTTGCTGATTGATAGGGGATCAAACACATATTTCACTAATTAAAATGCAAATCAATTTATAACTTTTTTGAAATTAGTTTTTCTGGATATTTTCAGTGTTATTCTGTCTCTCTCTGTTAAAATATCCCTACAATTAAAATTATAGACTGATCATTTCTTTGTCAGTGTGCCCCAACGTACAAAATCGTCAGGGGATCAAATACTGTTTTCCTTGCTATTCTTTGAATTCCTCACCAACACCAAGGTTCAAAGGCATTAGTGCTTTTCCTAGCTTGCTTCCTCAATGTCCAGCATTCACATTCATATGACCGAAAATACCATAGTGTGGGCAGTTCTGATCTTTGTTGATCTTTGTCATATGGACACAGTGGGGTTTATTTAATAAAACTGGAGAGTGCTAAATCTGGTGCAGCTGTGCACGGTAGCCAATCAGCTTTTAACTTCAGCTTGTTCAGTTAAAGTGATTGTAAGCCTTCGTTTTTTTTTTTAATTTAAAATAACAAACATATCATAATTACCTCCACTGTGCACAGATTGGCCCCGATCGTCCTCTTCTGGGGTCCCTTGGCGGCTCTCGCGGCTCCTCCCTGTATCAGATAACCCCCTAGGAGAAGCGCTCTCCCGGGGGTTACCTTGTGGGAGCGCTTCCGAGTCCAGCATTTGGCGTCCATAGACACGAATGCCAGACTCGGCCCCGGCGCTTGCGTCATTGAATTTGATTGACAGCAGTGGGAGCCAATGGCTGTGCTGCTATCAATCTCTCCAATCAAGAGCTGGGACCCCATGCAGAGAGGGACAGCGCGTCTCTACCGAGGGAAATGGGGGGGGGGGGGGGGGAGCGGTCACTGCCAGAAGTTTTTACCTTAATGCATAAGATGCATTAAGGTGAAAAAACTCGAGGGTTTACAACCCCTTTAACCAGTTGCTGCCCGCCCACCGTCATTTGACGGCGGGGCGGTGCAGCTCTTGTTCTGGGCCGCCATCATATGACGGCGGCACAGAACGGCCGCTCTCGTGCGCCCACGGGGGCACGCACCACGGTGATCGTGGCCGCACCGTGTTGCTAGGACACGGTGCGACACCGATCTGTGTAAAGAGCCGCATCAGCGGCTCTTTAACCATGTGATCGGCTGTGTCCAATCACAGCCGGTCACATGTAAACACGGAGATGCCGGAAATCGGCTCTCCTCGCCTCACACTGACAGTGCGAGGAGAGGAGAGCCGATCAGCGGAATCTCCTCACAGGGGGACAGCTAGGGAAGTAATCAGGGCACTGATCATCACTGATCACCAGTGACAGCAATCAGTGCCCACACTGCCCACAAGTGCCACAAATCAGTGCCCATTAGCCATGCCAGTCAGTGCTGGCAATTAGTGCTGCCTATCAGTGCTGCCCATCATTGCCCATCACTGCTGTCCATCAATGCCCATCAGTGTCGCCCATCAGTGCCACCCATCAGTGCCCAACAGTGCCCATCTGTACTGCCTATCCATGCCGCCTATCCGTGCCCACCAGTGCCGCCTCTCAGTGCCCGCCACTGCCGCCTATTAGTGCCCACCAGTGCCACCTATTAGTGCCCATCAGTGCCACCTAACAGTGGCCATCAGTGCCACCTAACAGTGCTCATCAATGCCACATATCAGTGCCCATAAGTGTGGCATATTAGTGCCTCCTCATCAGTGCCACCTCATCAGTGTCCATAAGTGCCACCTCATCAATGCCCACCAGTTCAGCCTATCAGTGCCCATCAGTGCCGCCTCATCAGCGCACATAAGTGAAGGCGAAAAATTACTTAGTTACAAAATTTACTGACAGAAAAAAAGTAAAAAAACTTTTTTTTTTCAAAATTTTTGGTCTTTTTTTTTGTAAAAAATAAAAAACCCAGCAGTGATTACATACCAGCAAAAGAAAGCTCTATTTGTGTGAAGAAAATGATAAAAAATTTGTTTGGGTACAGTGTAGTATGACCGCGCAATTGTCATTCAAAGTGCAACAGCGCTGAAAGCTGAAAAATGGCCTGGGCAGGAAGGGGGTGTTCGTGCCTGGTAGGCAAGTGGTTAAGCTTTGATAAAAAAAAAAACTGGAAGCTGATTGGTTTCTATGCAAAGTTGCACCAAATTTTTCACTCTCCGGTTTTAGGAAATCACCCCATTGCTACAGTTGAGGATCTTTTCTATGTAACTCTTTGTATTTTATTTCATCACATGCTTAGCACAAATATCCCATGTTTGTGACAGCTTTACTTTAAAGAAGTATGAATGCTTTGGTTATTGCCTGCCTACATATCTCATAAGCAATCTCAGGGCTTTTAGCACTCAACTGATATACACTTAAAAATTGAAATGTGTTCTATTAATAACATGTACAAGCTTAAGACATCTTTATATGCAATGCTCGTCTAATAAGTGGCACTTGGAGTGACAAATGTACGTAAAACAGCAATTTCTGCAAGAGATGCTTGAACCTGACAGCAACAGTCAGCTGCTTCTCTCTCTCTTCACAATCTAGGCTACATCAGAACCAGAGGCTATGCTTAAAGTGATTTATAATAAAGCTAAAAAGGCTCCATCAGGCACTAAGATAATATTCAACATGTGTTCAGCTAATGCGTTTGGAAAAGACCAGGAAACTTGAAACATATAATGAATACACTTAGAAAACACCACAAGGTGCCTGACGTTTGAGTTTGTTGCCTTTATTTTAGTTGACAGGTTCACTTCAACAAATAAGTGAACCTCCCTGTGTAAAACTATCCATAGACAATTGAAGCCTAACTCTGGACAAATAAATGATCCCTTGTAGTGGGGCTGAGCCCACACTGCAAAGGTTAATTTCTTGATTTGGTCTAGTGCAGGGGTAGGCAACCTCGGCCCTTCAGCTGTGGTGAAACTACAAGTCCCATGAGACATTGCAAGACCCTGACAATCAGGCATGACTCCAAGAAGCAGAGGAATGATGGGATTTGTAGTTTAACCACAGCTGGAGTGCCGAGATAGTAGTGGCAGCTGGTGCTCAAAATTTTTGGGGAGGGCGCAAACAAACTGAAAAATTCTGAAAAAAAAACATCAATTGGAGCCTCACTGTGCCCATCAATCGCTGCCACAGTGCCCATCAAACGCAGCCACTGTGCCCATCAAACGCAGCCACTGTGCCCATCAAACGCAGCCACTGTGCCATCAAACGCAGCCACTGTGCCCATCAAACGCAGCCACTGTGCCCAATCAAACGCAGCCACTGTGCCCATCAATTGCCGCCACTGTGCCAATCAATTGCCGCCACTGTGCCCATCAATTGCCGCCACTGTGCCATCAAATGCAGCCACTGTGCCATCAAATGCAGCCACTGTGCCATCAAATGCAGTCACTGTGCCATCAAATGCAGCCACTGTGCCATCAAATGCAGCCACTGTGCCTATCAATTGCCGCCACTGTACCATCAAATGCAGCCACTGTGCCACCAAACGTAGCCATTATGCCCATCAAATGCCGCCACTGTGCCATCAAATGCAGCCACTGTGCCATCAAATGCAACCACTGTGCCCCATAAAATGCAGCCACTGTGCCCATCAATTGCAGCCACTGTGCCATCAAACGCAGCCACTGTGCCCATCAATTGCCGCCACTGTGTGGCACCTGTGCGCCCTTAATGCATGGGCCGCCACTGCGAGATAGCCTACCCCTGATCTAGGGGAACAATAAAAGAAAATATATTTACCTGATCCATTGCTCCTCCCTGCATCTAGACCGGTCCTGCAGCTTCTGCACCCCATGCATTACCAGTCTAGAGTCCTGACGTTATCAAGACCAGAGCAGGGTCTATAATCCTGCTTTGGTCATGAGGACGCTGTGGGGAAGTGGAAGTAAAACTTCTCACCTAGACAAAGCATACTATTTTACCCTTGCAGTTCAGGCTCAGCTCCCCCACAATGGGGACTCATTTTCCAGTGTCAGCTGTCAAAGGTGATTCTTGTTACTTTGAGGACATTTCCTCTCACTACCTGTTGTCTTCTAGGCCAGGAAATGAGGGTGAAATCCCTCTCTTGCAATACAGGTGATAAAAAGATATTCTAACCCTTCTGCACTTTGTCAAAAAGCAGGACAATCCATACTGAGAAGCTTAAGGTGGTTGTAAAGGCTGAGGGGTTTTTACCTTCATGCATCCTCCACCACCTCTGCAGCAGCCCCCCCCCCCCCCAATACCTGAGTCCCATCTCAATCCAGCGATGTACACGAGAGCAGTGGCTCTCCTGAATCCCTTCTGTCTCAATGGCCGAGACAGCAGTGGCAGCCATTGGTTCTCGCTACTGTCAATTACAGCCAGTGAGCCAATGAGGAGAGAGACGGGGGTGGTGCCAAGCCATGGCTCTGTTTGTGAATGGACACACCGAGCAGCAGCTCAGGGACGAGCCTGCTGGGGTGCCCCCATAGCAAGCTGCTTGCTATGGAGCACTCACAGAAAGGAGGGGCCAGGAATGCCGACGGGGGGCCTGAGAAGAGGAGGACCGGGGCTGCTCTGTACAAAACCACTGCACAGTTCAGGAAAGTGTAAAATGTTTGTTTAGAAGAAAACCTGCCTTTAACATCACTTTAAAATGCTTAGGTAGAAGCTACCTTCAGTGAAAATGGAATGCAAAAATTATAAAAGTAAAAGATGAGTGCGGCACCACCTTCTCCAGACTCCTGAAAATTCCTTTTGGTCTTTTTTAATATCATTATTATACAGGTTTTATATAGCGCCAACAGTTTGCACAGCACTTTACAATATACAGTAAAGGGAGAGAGTAAAATAATATAAGAGGGTTAGGAGGACCCTGCTCTTGAGAGCTTACAGTTTAATAAGGAGGGGCAAGTGGAACAAAAGGCGATAACTGTGGGGGATGAGCTGATGGGAGAAATAAAATATTCAGTTGTTCGCTGAAGGAAGAATAGGCTTTCCTAAAGAGATGAGTTTTCAGGGATCGCCTAAAAGTGGACAGAGTAGGAGATAGTACAAATGGTAGGGATGGGGGAGAGGGGATGAAGGCAAGTTCTGTGCAAACAATTGATCAGTCTACATATTCGATTTGAGACTAGCATCAAACAAAAAACTGACGAAAGTTCGTCCATTAATCTGACCGTGTGTACAAGGCTTAAGGCTGGGATGCCATTAAAGTTAATGTGGGTGTAAAGGAAGGCGTCCCAATACTTTTGGTAATATAGTGTACATCTGTAGTGTTTACTTATCTCTCTTCAAAGCTCTAAATGCCATGTCTTTCTGCTGCTCCATTCCTCTGTTATCAGCAGAGTCACTTCTGACAAGTTCTCCAAAACAGGAGATAGCAGCTGGATATTTGCGTCGTTGAGGGAGCTTACAGGTAGATAAGCAGAGAGCTTGTCTAGTCACAGTACAGTTCTGCATATTCCTTCATTCCTCTGTCTATGTGCCTTTCCTCCAATCAGCTCTCACACAGTGTAAACCCAGAATCCACACCCACTGCTGAAACAGGAACAAGGATTTCTAACACGAGCTGCACTTTACAAAGAGTGTAGAAAGGGAAAGACAGCAGATATACATGTAAACCTTATGTATGGTTTTATCTCTGTGTATCATCTGAGGCTGTTCACTTCACTGGGTATATGTGAGTGTTTACATCCACTTTAAGTTCTAGGTGGTGGGAGAAGTAACCTTCAACATTCATCTATTGTTCCTCTTTATCATATTATTGTCTAAGTTCTAATTTTTCTAAACTGCAGTTTTTTTTGACTCATTACCTTCAGCTAAGTGTCTTTAAAAGTTTGAAAGCAATATGCCAAAAAAGAAAACAAAAACACCACGGTGTATAAAATAAATAAAAGCGAAGACTGTAATTTAATTTCTTAATTGATCTTTAATCTATATAGCTTTCTCTGTATATGGTTGTTACGCCTTCCATATTCAATTAGAATATTAGAGGGGGCTGTTTACCGGTCGCCACTTCATCAGCATTGGGCCCCCATGTCTGATACCTCTAGCTGTGCCAAATTACACTCAGTGTGTTTCTGTTATTTCCATTCTTTTCCTCCCAGTCTGCCGCAAATAAAGATGCCATTACCGACTTGTTCGCTATAATTAATAAACAGTGTGATTGCTGCTCTGCACAGGATTTTTGTTTCTTCAGTCTAAACACAAATTAGTAGTAGTAGTAATATGAAAATCCACCTTGATGGACAGGAGGGTAGCAAAAGCCTGATCTCTGTTTCCTGGGGTGAACGTCTTTTATATTGTACAGCCTAAATTAAAGGTAGAAATTAAAGAAAAAAATATTTTTTTCCTATTGCTAGCAGTGGGGACTGTACTTTTATTTAATGGGGATCAACTTAAAGGATCACTTCACCATCACTCCCTTTTCAGCTTTGAATAGAAGTTGGTAGGTTTAATGACCAGCTTCTTTTTTACTTACTGATGCGCCCTCCCTGATGGCATCATGTACTTGCACATTACGGAACACTTACCTCTGTGTGTGCCCTCCTCAGCAGTGCTTTGTCTAAATCTCTAAAGCTAAGATGGCAGCAGTGGCAATGGAGTGAAGGTGGTTCACTCCATTGCCAATGCTGTCATCTTCTTCACCTCTAAAAATATATATAGTGTAGCGCTGTGTGTGTAAATGGTAAAGGGTATAAAAACAGTGGGTTAGGCTCGAGCCATCTCTTAATGGCCAGCAAATAGACAGAAAATACTTCAAAATTAAATAAAAGTGACTCAATACAATCAAAAGTGCACTATATGTTATAAAATGACATGTAAATTATATTTTACATACATATTACATTTTTTGCGATACTGCACTGCTTACTGATAATTGCGCGGTCGTGCGATGCTGTACCCAAATAAAATTGATGTCCTTTTTTTCCCCACAAATAGAGCTTTCTTTTGGGGGTGTTTGATCACTTCTGTGGTTTTTATTTTTTTGTGCTATTAACATAAAAAGACCGACAATTTTGAAAATAAAAAAAAAATGTAAAAATCAAATCTCTTCATCAATTTAGGCCAATATGTATTCTGCTACATATTTTTGGTAAAGAAAAACCCAATAAGCAGTTATTAATTGGTTTGCGCAAAAGTTATAGCGTCTACAAACTATTGGATAGATTTAGGGACTTTTTTTTTTTTTTTCTTACTAGTAATGGCGGCGATCAACGATTTTTAGCGGGACAGCGACATTGCAGTTGACACCTAACTGACACTTTTGGGGACCAGTGACACCAATGCAGTGATCAGTGCTAAAAAAAAAATGCACCGTCACTGTACTAATGACACTGGCAGGAAAGGGGTTAACATTAGGGTTGATCAAATGGTTAAATGTGTTCCCTGGGAGTGCTTTCTAACTGTGTGGGGAATGGTTACACTGTAGAAAGACAGAGATCCGTGTTCCCACTTAGCAGAAACACAAGATCTTTTTCTTCCTTACTAGCAGAACGGCGATCTGCCTTGATTTCATAGGCAGACCGCCGTTCTGCCTCTCTCCGAATGATCGTCTAATTTCCGGCGGACATCGGGTTCCGCCAGACCCACTGATTGGCTCCCACTGTGTCCAATCACAGAAAAAAAATAATCACGTTCAGGTACATGATTTTGCACTTAAGGGCCGCCCTACGGCAGTAAATGTACGTGGGGCGGTCCTTACGTGGTTAATTAACAAACATGTTACTTACTTGCTCTATCCAATGTTTTTTTTACAGCGCAGCCCCAATCCTCCTCTTCTCGGTTCCCCCACCAGTGCTCCTGGCTCCTTTCCCCTGCCGAGTGCCCACCATAGCAATCTGCTTGCTATGGGGACATTCGCGAGGGATTGCACCCGAGCTGGCTCTCTGTGTCCAGACACACAGAGCCTGGCTCGGCCCTCCCTGCTCCCTCCTCATTGGCTATGATTGACAACAGTGGTGAGCCAATGGAGCTCTCATGCACATCATTGGATAGAGATCAGGCTCAAGTAAGTGGGGGGTGGGGGTGCACTAAGGTAAAAAACCTTTACTTCAACTTTAAACTTTAATCCAGAGGATGCTTCCAGAGGAGCAGAGGAGCACGTACTCATCTTCTCTTAGCTCCCCCACTGCTCCATTCAGCTGTTGGGAGCAGGAGAAGCTGCCACATGTCAGTTGCAAATCTCACTAATGTCATACCGTACATAGAGCTATGGACTCTCCCCATGTGATAGAACTGGTGATTGGCTGTTTTTATGATAGAGGCTGCAATAGGAGCAGCCAAAGAGTGGTGGCAGAGGTAGAGAACTCACGTGGAGTTGTATAATGCTTAGCTGTGCAAAGAATAATTGTATAGATAGATTCAACAAAATTGCTGGCTTCATTGAGAATGAATGCAGTCCATCCTTTTATCAGCACTGATGTTCACCTAAGTGTCCACTTAACAGCTTAATGGATTGCAGGTTCCTCATACAATTGCCTCCATTTTATAAAATGGCATTTAACGAACAGTGGATAGATTAAGTAAAGAATATACGTGGCTGGAGGAAGGTCTTGCTACTTGGCTAACAAAGGAAAAAAATTGGAGTATGACACCAACCTATGGCTACTGCAAATTGAATAAAACTTTGTAAGAAATTTGCAGTAGCTATAAGTTGGTGTCATACTTCATTTTCCTTTGTTAGTCTTGTAGTCCTTGGTGACATCCACCATGATAATATTACACTTTTGTTAAGCACCACTACTTCATACGGAATCCCAGGACAGCAATTCTTGTTTCTTTTAGGTCTTGCTACTATTCAAACATTGCTTTAGTGGTAGGGGGTCCCAGTGTCACTATTTTGAGCTTAGAAGAAAATATTATTTTCTCATTTACATTTATTATAATATCTGACTCTTCCTCTGTTTTAGACATGCAAGGAAACATTTTAGTCAGGCAGAAGGAAGCCAGTTGGATGAAGTTCGACAAGTGATGGGGATGTTGGCCTTTCCTTCAGACACTCACATTTCACCTTATAAGGTACGAATGGTCAAACTAGAGACCTACATAGATCCAACCTGATAACCTGCCTTATACCTAATGTTACCAAAGACATTCCAGAAGTAAACAAATGATCAGAAATTGTTTCTTCTGCAATGGTTATCTATGGTCTGACTGACACTGACAGAACCAACATTTAATAATGAAAAGAACTTATTGACTTTGCATTATACAAAACACTGTGCTTTGGCCTGGTGTCAGTAATCAAACAATCAATCAAACCTCAATCAAACAATTGTTACATGTTCTGTCACTGACTTGTGTTATAATGATGGATCTGATCCAGGCAGTGATCATCCATTTTGTCATTGGTTACCAATGTACCCAGCCTAACCACGTAAACTGCACCCAGAAAATTAGTGCAGGCATCTGGAGGTACCTTTTATATATAGCTTTACTCCTCTTCAATGGCACTTCAGAAGCCCCAAAAAATAACATGCTCTGTTATGCAAATAGGTCTGAAACATAAGTCAGCCTCCACCCTTTTTTCCTTTCCTGTCTCCCTAGTGAATAGTGCGACTGCTCTCAATATAAAATTATCAATAGCGAGCGGTTGAAGGTGCAGGAACAAGTCAAGTTTAGTTCCTAAAGTCAGTGTTTGCAATCTAAAGAGATTCTGCACATGAGTCTCCTGTGATTGTTTTTCCAGTTGTTAAAGAGGAGTTCCAGTCAAAAAAAAAAAAATTAAAAGTCAGCAGCTACAAATACTGCAGCTGATGACTTTTAATTGGACACTTACCTGTCCCTGGGTCCAGCGATGCGGGAGATCGAAGCCCCGCTCGTCTCCCCCTCCGTTCAGCGGCGCCGGCATTGCAACTGTGGGCGCCGGACTGTGGCTTCACAGCCTGGCACCCACTGCGCATGTGCGGGCGGCGCTGCACGCCGTGATAGGCTGCTTAGTCACCTGGGACCTGTACTGGGTCCCAGATGATTGACAGGAGGGAGGGAGCAGAGCCGAGCCCTTCCTGTGCCGATGGGGAAATGATGTCACCAGCCCAGGCACTGGAAGAGGCAGACTACGAGGGACCCCCTAGCAACAGGCATTTAGAGGTAAGTAAAAAAAAATATATATATCCAATTTTTTTTGTATTTTTTTTAAAAGATTTTTCAAGTAGTTTTTTTTTTTTTTTGGGTGGAACCCTACTTTAAGGAAGGAAGGTGAGGTGCATTTTGAATATTTTCAGAAAGGCTTTTAATGCAGAACATAAATAGGATCACTTGTCACTTTTTCATACTTTAACAAAATTGTTTCCTCTCCATTCAGGATCTTTTGGACCCAGCTCGATGGCGCATGCTCATCCAACAGTTTCGATATGACAACTATAGACTACATCAGCTGGGAAATAATTCAGTGTTTACTATAACTCTTCAGGCAGGCCTCTCTGCTATTAAAACACCGTATCCTTTTATTACATTATAGTGGTATCTCCTACCACCTCTGCACAATCTGTATATTTCAGCTAATCGTACATATTTTAAAGGAAGTGAGATTTCCAGTTTTTGATTCCTCCGGTTGGCTGTTACTTCTTATTATGTCAACCAGAAGTTACCTTCGGGAGTAGAAATGTGGGAGAAAGGTTTCTTGATTTTGTATTCCAGAGTTTTAGGTTTTACATTTATTGCTTTACTTTTTCAAAACCAATGAACTTTAAAAAAACAAAAACAGAAAAAAGATATAGAGGGACAATGAGATAAGACCGATTAGATAGAGGGAGTGAATATAGGTTGAATAGACTATAATAGTACTTCCCCTCATAGTGTTGGGGTATGCTCTTCCAGGATTAGAACCTCTGCTCCTTAAAAAAGAAGTATGTGTTTTATTTTTTTTTAACTTCATCCTTTTCCCAGTGAGCTACTAATACATAAAAGTCTTTCCAGCCCTCTGAGAATTGCATCCTTTCTGTTAAAATCAAGGTAAATACCTGTTGAAGGGGCCACAGTCTGATTGTTATGCCGACAATCTTGTCGGGATCCAACCTCTTTCCTTCTCATCTGTTTGATGATGGCTCTGGGCTGTCTGCTCTCCCTCTTCTTCTCCTCTCACACTGCACACAGCTCAGATCAATTCTCTTACAGACGGCCTCTATCTGCACACTGTGTAGCTGGATTCTATGCTGCACTGAAAAAACAAGACTTACCGTATTTATTGACCAAGGATAAAAACACACATACTAGAGATAAAAATGGGGGAAGGCTCATCATGGTAAAGGAGCTGTGAAGTCCAGCAATAGGCAGTCCTAAGGGTAGTCCAGTGAGCACGGCCGTTATTCCTGGTGGTTTCTCCTTGCGCCCCCCCCCCCCCCCCCCCCCTTCTGCTGGTCGGCTGAGATCAGTTTCTTCAGGCTGTTCACTGGACTACCCTTAGTACTGCCTATTATTGGATTTCACACCACCTTTACCATGATGAGCCTTCCCCCATTTCTATCTCTAGTAAGTGTTTTTATCCTTGAGCAATAAACAAGTCTTGTGTTACTGCACTTGGAAGCGCCTTCTGTTTGTTCTTTCCTTTGCCAGAGGAATGCTTCCCTCTTGGAGTGCTATGTGGCACAGCTGTTTTTATCTGGGAAATTCACAGGTCAGAGCTGCAGCATAGCGGGCAGCTACACAGTGTGCAGATAGAGACTGTAAGTGAATTGATCTGAGCTGTGTGCGAGAAGCAGGTAGGAGGGGAGAGGCGTTGTGCTGACTGTGCTCAGACCATGCTCAGACTGTGCACAGTATGGGGATGTGAGAAGGCACTCAACAGTTGTTTACCGTTCAGTAGGTACGGCCACATCTTCCAGTGGAGGAGGGACAGAAAGAGGGGATGGATTGCTGGAGTTGTGACCACCATACAGCAAATTGACGTGATAGGAATCTACATGTTAGAATAAGTGCCCTTGCTGGTAAAACAAAAGGGGAGAAGAAAGAACAGCTGATTCATGATTATGGTAATATTTTGTTCATTATGTAGCCTATCCCATACTTCTCCTTTAAGATTGGCTATATAATGAAGTGGTTTGAACGTCTTCATGTGAGGTGTTAGGTTCAGCAGGAAAATAACAATTGGAATGATGATGTCATCTTGAAGGAGGGCATTTCTTTCTGATAACCAATTTAAAAATCTTTGTGTCTTCCTACATTACTTTTGACGAAGACTACTACAGGTGTGTCAAGCAAAGAGGATGCCCAAAGATTGCTAGAAATACTATAAAAATGTAATTCTAGGCATATGAATCAAAATCAATTCATGCATAAAAAAGGATAAAAGAACTAGTATAAGTAGCTCGACCTGTCTTCAGTTTGCCTCCTATAACCATTGTACGGTAGCACTTAAACTGGAGGAGGGAGAGGCAGCACTAAGAGCCAATCAGGCTCTATTGCATGACCTTGTGCTGGCAGTAAATATGCTGACAGGAGGACAGAGCAGAGGGAACAGAGGGATGAATGTGCTGCTTATCCTTTGTAATCCAGCCGTCATGCTGGGGTGGGTCTGGGTCCTGCTGTAGTGCTGTAGGTACAGAGGAGATCCCAGACCTAGTTATGCTGCCAGGCAGAGGTGTTTCAAACACAAGACTGGCTGTAGAGACATTTCTTATAAATGCATTACAACTATGTTTTCAGTTGTTTGCAGAAGACTTCTTGAATATACACTATATTACCAAAAGTATTGGGATGCCTGCCTCTACAAGTCCATGAACTTTAATGGCACCCCAGTTCATAGGGATCAATATTGAGTTGGCCCACCCTTTGCAGCTTCAACTCTTCTGGGAAGGCTGTCCACAAGGTTTAGGAGTGTGTCTATGGGAATGTTTGAACATTCTTCCAGAAGGGCATTTCTAAAGTCAGGCACTGATGTGGACGAGAAGGCCTGGCTCACAGTCTCCGCTCTAATTCATCCCAGAGGTGTCAAGTTCCTCCACCCCATTCTCGCTCATCCATGTCTTTATGATGGGCCTTGCTTTGTGCACTGGTCCAAATCATTCGCTGGGGGGGGAATTATGTTGTGGGGCAGTTTTTCAGGGTTTGGGCTTGGCCCCTTAGTTCCAGTGAAGGGAAATCTTAAGACGTCAGCGTACCAAGACATTTTGGACAATTTTATGCTCCCAACTTTGTGGGAACAGTTTGGGGATGGCCCCTTCCTGTTCCAACATGACTGCGCACCAGCGCAAAAAACAAGGTCCATAAAGACATAAATAAGCTAGTTTGGGGTGGAGGAACTTGACTTGCCTGACCTCAACCCGATAGAACACCTTTGGGATGAATTAGAGCGGAGACTGCGAGCCAGGCCTTCTCGTCCACATCAGTGCCTGACCTCACAAATGCTCTTCTGGAAGAATGATCAAACATTCCCATAGACACCCTCCTAAACCTTGTTGGACATCCTTCCCAGGAGAGTTAAAGGGTGGGCCAGCTCAATATTGAACCCTACGGACTAAGACTGGTATGCCGTTCATGTAAAGGCACGTCCCAATACTTTTGACAATATGGGAACACTTTGAACCTCTGGCAAAAGCCAAACCTTGGGTAGCCTTTAAGTTCTGCCACAAGACTTCTCACACATTTTTCACCCAGGCTTCACGTTCTTGTCACAGACATCACCTAGATCTGCCCTATTTTATATTTCACGGATGAAAACTAAAGCATTTGGGAGGCAGCATACATTATGATATCCGATGTGCACATTTTCTCTGCAGTTCAGCTAAAATATCTCACAGAACAGTTTGAACTAATTGCTGACCTGAAAAATCCCCGAATATCTCACCAGCCTGGAAAAAAAAAGCCTCAGATTGAGACGTGTTCCAAATTAAGGATTGACTCAAAATGATGACAATAAACACAGTTTTGAATGTAAAACACGATGTGCTTCCACCCAGTGATTTAAATGAAGGATAAAGCCTTTGTTTGTATTTGTGATGGAAGTAATGACATGTATAGAAAATGCTGTACTGTATTTTGCAATTGTTTAATGCAGGGCTTTTTGGCTCCTTTGCACCTTTGTCACATAATCAGGTTATACTTTGCTGTTCCCTATTTCTGGCTTTATACCGCAGCAGTTTTCAAGCAACAGCAAGCAGCTTTTATTTGCAGAAATATCTAAACAAATCAAGACAACCCACCGCCAGCAGGTTTCTGTTGGTAGTACCTACCATTGAATGGTGGTAGATTAGTTCTTGTTATTTTTTTTTAAATGAAAAGCTGGTTGAAATTGCCTGAAATGAACTATAAATGTCCAGTGTAAGCCCAGTGGGAAGCTCCCATCCTGCTGCCAGAACACTGTATATATGTATGTATATACAGTTCATACAGCCCATGCAGCCCCTGCATCTATTAGTGAAGTAAACAGTTTGTTTGGACCAGCTTGGTCAGTTGACGGGTCCCATGGTGGTAAACAAGGATTCTGATATTGATTTAGATTGGTCATCAGGACGTGAATCAACCCAGCAGAGACGCACACAGCACTAAGAATATGATAGTGGTTCAAACCCTTCACCACCCTATCCAAAATCTGAAAATAGGTTTATTATATGGCTGGAAGAAAGTACATAATATGCGCTCTTTACCGTGATATTAAAGTCACATTTTTTTTTTTTTTTATTAACCACTTCCATAACGGGCCTATTCTGGCACTCCTCTCCTACATGTGAAAATCATCTTTTTTTTGCTAGAAAATTACTCAGAACCCCCAAACATTATATATGTTTTTTAGCAGACACCCTAGGGAATAAAATGGCGGTCATTGCAAATTTTTATCTTGCATGGTATTTGCGCAACAATTTTTCAAACGCCTTTTTTCATGATTTAAAAAATAACAAAACAGTAAAGTTAGCCCAATTTTTTGTATGATGTGAAAGATGATGTTACCCCGAGTAAATAGATACCCAACATGTCATGCTTTCAAATTGCGCACACTCATGGAATGACGCCAAACTCCGGTACTTAAAAATCTCCATAGGCGACGCTTTAAAATTTTTTACAGGTTACATGTTTAGAGTTACAGAAGACATCTAGTGCTAGAACTGTTGCTTGTGCTCTAACGCACACGGTGATACCTCACATGTGTGGTTTGAACAGCGTTTACATATGTGGGTGGGACTTGCTCATGCGTTCGCTTCTGAGCGGACAGGGGCGTTTTAAAAATTTTTTCTTTATTATTTTACTTTATTTTTCTTTTTTATTTTTACACTTTCTTTTACATTTTTTTGATCACTTTTATTCCTATTACAAGGAATGTAAACATCCCTTGTAATAGTAATCGTTCGTGACAGGTCCTCTTTATGGAGATATGCGGGGTCAATAATACCCCACAGCTCTCCTCCAGGCTGGAAAGCATGAGATCAGGAAAAAAAATCCACGTTCTCATGCTTGCCAGCCGCGATCGCGGCTTTGTTTACATCCGCGTCATAACATCGCGCCTGGGCCTCCGGCGGTCATAAAGATGACTGGTGACCATCTGGTCACTGGAAATCTCTATGGTCGTCATCCGGCGGCGGACGATTCTTTCAGCAGAATGGCCGTCATCCAGATGGTGGCGGAAGGGGGGGGATGTCCCCTCCTGTCGCCTGTAAGAACGATCAGGTGGTGGAACTGCCGCTATGATTGCTCTTATGGTGCACAGAATCGCCGGCTGAAAACAGAGATATCTGAATGATGCCTGTAAGCTGCAGGCATCATTGAGATATTCCCACTGGTATTCAAAGACGTCATATGACATCCTTGGGCGGGAAGTGTTCAAAATAAAAATTATGTTATGGTATTGCACAGAGCAATCCCGTACTACTTTTTTGGTGGTCCCCCAACGCTGCTCTGTGCTTCTTTTTCCTCCAAGTGCCCCCTCAGTAAACCATGTGCAGGCACGCTCCGTAGCCAGGCTGTATGCATCCATAGACACACACAGCTTGGCTTGGCCATACCCCTTCAATCTCCCTCCTCACAGGATTTGACCGACAGCAGCAGGAGTGGGGCAAAAAAAGTAGTGGGAAAAAAAATGTTGCCTTTATAACCACTTTAAAGGGGTTATAACTGTATTGTGTTTGTTTTGTGTTGTGAATGACATTTATCCTTGACCACATTCCTAACAGTCAGTGCTACAAAGAAGATGGGACTTCTAAGAACCCAGACTGTCCAGTGTGCAGCAAGTCCCTGAACAAGCTAGCTCAGCCTCTTCCAATGGCACACTGTGCCAACTCCAGACTGGTGTGCAAGATTTCAGGAGATGTCATGAATGAAAACAACCCTCCTATGATGCTACCTAATGGATATGTGTATGGGTACAATGTGAGTATTGTATGGTCTTTTGGTGTGAACATGGTAGTGGAACAGTGTGGTGCTTTGTGCACCCTAGCAGGCAAAGCAAGCAGCTTTGCATATACAGATGCATCTCATAAAATTAGAATATCATCACAAAGTTAATTTATTTCAGTAATTCAATTGAAAAAGTGAAACTCATATATTTTATATAGATGCGTTACACACAGAGTGATATATTTCAAGCATTTATTTATTTTAATTTTGATGATTATGGCTTACAGCTAATGAAAACCCAAAACTCAGTGTCTCAGACAATTAGAATATTACATAAGACCAATTTAAAAAAAGGATTTTTAATACATAAATGTTGGCTTACTGAAAAGTATGTCCATGTACAGTATAGTATGCACTCAATACTTGGTCGGGGCTCCTTTTGCATAAATGATTGCTTCAATGTGGTGTGGCATGGAGGCGATCAGCCTGTGGCACTGCGCAGGTGTTATGGAAACCCAGGTTTCTTTGATAGAGGCTTTCAGCTCATCTTCATTGTTGGGTCTGGTGTCTCATCTTCCTCTTGACAATACCCCACAGATTCTCTATGGAGTTTAGGTCATGTGAGTTTGCTGGCCACTCCTGGGTCTGGGCTGCGCACGCTCGCTGCTGGTGGCCCGCTCACAGTGGGAGCTGATCTGTGGGTACCATGGGCTCGATGTCCACCGGCACCCACCAATCATTAGCCACAGAAGCAGAACGTCAGGTCGCCATTCTGCCAGTACAGAAGGCATAGATCCTGTGTCTCTGCAAAGCAGGGACATGGAGCCATGCCTTCCCCTAGTAAAAGCACCTCCCCCACTGTACAGTTAAACACAGGCTAAGCACACAGTTAACCCTTTGATTCCCCCTGATGTTCAAACCCTTCCCAGCCAGTGTCATTAGTACAGTGACAGTGCATTTTTTTCACACTGATCACTGTATTAGTGTCACTGGTTCCCAAAAAGTGTCAATATCCGACTGTCTGTTGCAATATTGCAGTCCCGCTATAAGTTGCAGATCGACGCCAGTACTAGTAAACAATAAAAATATCCCATAGTTTGTAAATGCAGTAACTTTTGCACAAACCAATCAATATACGCTTATTGGGATTTTCCATCCCCGTCTTTCAGGACAGCAACAATGAGAGACCCTTGGCTCCTCCCCTTCCTAGAAAACACTGTGCCAGCACATAAAATTCCACTTCCCCCTGCCGGACTTCAGTTGTTTGTGTTTCCGCCGGTGGGGAGACAATGTTAGGAACCTGGCCAGACAGTCAGGGAGACTGTGGCTTTGAAGCCCTGTAGGGGAGGTACATACCTGACCGCACAGTTCGCAACCCCATCTTCACCGAGTGCGGGCGGAAGATCCGGGGCCCACCATCGCATTTACAGGAATGCAGCAGGGAGGCAGCTCCGCTCTCCCTGTACACGGGTGCAGACCGCATTGGAACCAGGTGGGCTGAGTGACGGCGACGTCATTTTCTGCAGAGGGCAGATGTTTCCCTTTGAACCGCGACTTCCGGTTCCGGGTCACGGTGCTGATAGTGGGCCAGGCGCAGTCTAAAGAGGAGTCGGGAATGCGGCACAGGCAGCGTGAGACTCCACAGCAGCTGCGGCCATGTATGAAGCGGATGCCCAGACAGCGCACAGCGATGCTAGCTCCAGCCATCCAAAGGTAAGGGTACCCTGGGGAGAGGTCCTCTTTATCTAGGATTTCCCCCCTCCATGCATGGTTCCTTGTAGTGGGGGGGGGCCCTCTGGGTGATCAGAGGTGGGGGGAGGCTCAGGTCCTTACCTCTTTTTAAAAGGCCTGCAGCACTCCCAAGGGTTGTAACCTGTATGACTAGGGGTGAAAGGTGATGTTATTTATTTGTTCTTACATCCTTGTTTGAAAGGTTTCAGCTTCCTACTAATCCCTCCCCGGCTCCCCAAATTACAACCCCTCCACAAGCACAGGGCTCTGCACCTTCCCAACCGGCCGCCACTGCTACAGATGGAGCTAATGAGACCTCCAGAGAGGAGTCTAGGGAAGAGCCGGATAGTGCCACCTCTGGTTCCCAGGAGGAATCAGAGGGAGAGGACCAGGACTGGGATTCCAGGAAACCCTCAAGATTTCAGCTTTCCCTGGAAGAGGTAGAGGACCTCTTGGGGGCAATTTACACCACCCTTGGAATTCAGGTGGATAAGAAACCCCTGACACTCCACAACCAGATGTACAGGGGCATTGGGGAACTGAAAAAGAAAGTTTTCTCAGTCCATGATGTCCTGGTAGAAACGGTAAAGAAAGAGTGGCAGGATTCTGAACGGAAACCTTTTTTCTCTAGATCTTTGAAAAGAAAGTTCCCGTTTTCAGAAGATCCATCCTACATCTGGAATAAAAACCCCAAACTGGATGCTGCCTTCTTCCAGGTCACCAGAAATACAGATCTGGCCTTTGAGGATATGGGAGCTCTCCTAAAGAAAACCTGGGAATCAACCATAGGAAATCTGAAACCAGAACTGACTGTCACAGTAGTGGCCCGTAACCTGGAGCATTGGCTTTCCCAAATTTAGGCTCATATTGAAGCAGGAACCACCAAGGAAACTATATTGTCATCTTTTCCTACTATTCTGCGAGGAGTGGCATATATAGCGGATGCGTCCGCAGAGTCTGTCCGCATGTCTGCCAGAACTGCAGCACTAGCCAACTCGGTCAGAAGAGCCCTGTGGCTAAAAACGTGGCGGGGTGATAGTGCCTCTAAAGTTAAACTGTGCGGGATCCCATTGATGGGAGATTTACTTTTCGGCCCAGGTCTAGAAGCTGTGTTAGACCGCACCTTGGACAAAAAGAAATCCTTCCCGGTTAAAAGCAAACCACCAGTTCAGACAAAGAAAGGGTTTCGTCCACAGAAACGAAGGAGGGCCCCCAAGCCTGAGGGGGAAAACAAAACTTGGGGCCAAAGGGGCAAGGGCAGAGGAGGCGCGATTTTTTGTCCTCCTGAACAGCCCCGAAAAAGCCAATGATGTTCCAAACATGATGGGAGGAAGACTGGGGGGCCTTCCTCCCACAGTGGTCTCCTCCAGTCAATTTATCTTGGGGATCATAAGGAGAGGGTACCGCCTGGAATTTACACCCCCACGAAGACTCCTTGTCACACACCTTCCCAGGTGTGCGGAGAAGGCAGAGGCCCTACTGGGGGCGTTAAAAGAATTGGAGGAACAAAACATAGTACGCAGAGTTCCAAAGGGGGAGGAAGGTGGGGGTTTTTACTCACACATATTTATGGTGCAAAACACCTCAGGAAAATACAGACTGATCCTGAACCTAAATCTCCTGAACCAGTCTGTATCCCACAAGAGGTTCCGTATGGAATCGATCTTTATGGTCAGAGCCTTGCTACCCCAGAATTGCTACATGGCGTCGCTAGACCTCAAGGACACCTACCTCTACATCCCTATCGCAGAAGCTTTTCAGAAGTTTCTCCGTCTAGCGGTGAACATAGAAGGAGAAACAATCCATCTACAGTTTCAGGCACTTCCATTCGGCCTATCCTTGTCACCCCCAATCTTCACAAAGGTCATGCCAGAAGCCATGGCCTTTCTGCGACTCAAAGGAGTCTCAGTAATTGCATATCTGGACGACCTGTTCCTCAATGCAGCATCTACGGAACAGTTAACCAGAAATCTGGAACTGACAAAGAAAATCCTGACAGGTCTAGGGTGGCTGCTGAACCTGGAAAAGTCCAGCTTGATTCCATCTCAGCACATTTGTTCCCAGATACATCGATGGAACCTAGCGGCCTGGCTATAGAGGAAGGGTTATTAAAAACCAAGGGATTTTCAGAAAGGCTGATATCCACTCTCCTCAATAGCAGAAAGAAGGAGATGTGCTTGATCTTCAAAAAGGTCTGGGTACGCTTTAATGACTGGTGCGCAGGAAACTCCTTTGAGGTGCAGAGCTCCATAGCAGTTTTGGAGTTTTTGCAGTGCAGGGCAAATAAAGGGTTAGCCATGAGTACCCTAAAGAGTTAGGTATCAGCACTTAGTTCATATTTGGAAAAGCCTCTGGCCGCGAACCCTTGGGTGGTCAGATTTTTCAGAGCACCAGGAAGGCAGAGACCAGTTCAAGGCCCACCCTTCCCCAAGTGGGACCTATGTTTGGTCTTACAGGGCCTAACGGAGCCACCATTTGAACCTTTAGAAAATTTTTCAAGGATCTTACTTTCATGACAATATTTTTGGTTGCAGTGACAACTGCCAGGAGGGTCATCGAAATAGAGGCTTTATCAGTCAGACCCCCTTTTTGTGTTGTATTTTTGGATCAGTAGTTTTCAAAATGGATCCGGCATTCTTACCTAAAGTGGCTTCCAAGTTTTATAGAAGCCAGGAGATAGTTCTACTCACTTTTTGCCCTAATCCCTCAGGAGAAAGGGAGTTTAAATTTCACAATTTAGATGTAAGGGGATGTATCCTGCAGTACTTAGAACTGACGAAAGCAGTAAGGAAGATTCTTTTGTTTATTTTGTTTTCTGGGGCAAGGAAAGGGTATAAAGCGTCTCGAAACACTATTGCCAGGTGGCTCAGGGTAACCATTGGCCAGGCCTATACGTTACCAGGGAAAGAAGTTCCTGTTGGTATAAAAGCACACTACTAGGGCTATGGCGGCTTCGCAAGCGGAAAGGGCTGGAGCGACAACCAGAGCAAATTTGCAAAGCAGCGACGTGGTCCAGTTTCGCCACCTTTGTAAAACATTATAGGGTGTACCTGGTGTCGTCAAATGAGCAAGCCTTTGGGCGAAAGATTTTGCAAGCCGTAGTCTCACCCTAAGTGGTAAGTGCTCGCCTATCCTCTCATTGTGGCTGTCCTGAAAGACAGGGAGGGAAAATTAAAGTTACGCTTACCGGTAACATCTTTTCCAGTAGTCTTTCAGGACAGCACTAGTTACCCACCTGAATTTATGGGGGGTCTTGAGGAAGACCTCAACACAGGTATGGTAGTAATATGTGATGGTATGTTATTAATGTGTTCTTGTATCTCCCCAGCTGGCCGGAGGTACTCTTAAAAAAAAAAACTGAAGTCCGGCAGGGGGAAGTGGAATTTTATGGGCTGGCGCAGTGTTTCCTAGGAAGGGGAGTAGCCAAGGTCTCTCATTGTGGCTGTCGTGAAAGACTACTGGAAAAGACGTTACTGGTAAGCATAGCTTTAATTTTTTTACCAAAAAATATGTAGCAGAATGCATATTGGCCTAAATTGATGAAGATATTCAATTTTTTTTCAATTTTTTTATTGGATATATTTTATAGCAGAAAGTAAAAAAATATTGTTTTTTTTTTTTTTTTCTTAAATTGTCTTTTTTGTTTATAGCACAACAAATAAAAACCACAGAGATGAACAAATACCACCAAAAGAAAGCTCTATTTGTGAAAAAAATGACATACTTTTTTCTTTTTGAGTACAGTGTCAGAGGAGTGCGCTATTGTCAGTTAAAGTAACGCAGTGCCGTATCGCAGAAAATGGCCTGGTCATGAAGAGGGGTAGAACCCTCTAGAGCTGAAGTGGTTAAGGACTGGTATACTGCAATATATCACATTTCTTTTTCTTGGTGTTAGGTATCCTTTAAAGAGAACCTGTAGAACTTGAGGAGACGATATGCTGTAAAGAAAGAGGTGGCTCCTGTGAATAATTTTGGTTGGGAATGGGTTTGGTCCGGTGCTTTTATACAATGTTCCTTTTCTGCATTTCCATGGTAATAGACAGCAGGGGAGCACAAAGCATTAGATTAGCCTTATAGGTCGTGCTCCCAAAATACACTAAGAGCTTTATTGTTTGAAGACTGTGTCCACCTCCTTTACCGTCTCCTCTGCCTTTATTGCTTTATTTGCTATTTGAATCAGAACTCCAGGCAAACAGTTAAAACATATATTGAAATACATCCTTTATATGCTGATTATTGTACCTTAGAAGGGCTTTGTAATTTTATGTTGGTAATCTGGTGATCTGACGCACCAGGCATGCCAGGCAAGTGGTACACTTATTTCTTGGTTCATCAGTGCAGCATCCTATGTCACTTCTCCACCTTCAACTTGCTCATTGGAATATTAATCAACATCATTGCCTCTGTCCAATTAGAAGACATGAGAATCTGGGAAGTAGTAAAGCTGTACCAGAGAAAGGCCCCTTTCACACTGACGGACCGATCAGGTACGCCTGTCAGTTTTTCAGACAGACCCGATCGGATCCTCCATTGCTCTCTATGGAACGGCAGATGTTGGGACATGTGTCCATTGACATCTGCTATCATCCGATCCTGTCTGCTAAAAACAGAGATGACAGTCGGATGGAAACTGACAGGCGGTCTGTTTAAATCTGACTGCCCCATAGAGAACAGCGAGCTGTGACCGTGTCCGCTCCGCATCAGCAGACTGGACACGGACCTGTCATCCGCCTGCTCAGCGGAGATCAGCAGAGAGATCCCCCGCTGAGCAGGCGGATGCGCTGCCAGAGTCCGCTCCCTGTGAAAAGGGCCTAATAATGATCTTTCTGGCTGTCCATCATAAAACTGTAGTGAATGTGTCTGAGACCTGGATTGGACTCAGCACCTGATAATGAATGAATAGAGGAAATCAAATTCCTATGGGGCACGGTGGCTCCAGTGAGGCTGCACTCAGCACAAACAGGATACCCCTGAACCTGAAAAATCCAATTAGAGCGCCAGACTAGAAAACTGGGAGTCCAAAATCTTTTAATGATTGATTATCTTCATTAAAAAGTGTTGGATTCTAGTCTGGCACTCTCAATGGACTTTTCACACGTCAATCATAAAATTGGCTGTACAAAATAAAAATAAAAATCTGCTGGCAGGTAAAGTATATATTTCAACTATGGATTTTGAGTAAACCTTACTCCATTTTAAAGCCTATCTCCAGAATAAAAACAAATACCCTCCCGTGGAGTGGGGTTGCGCCCCCACTGCAAGGGTTAAATACTTGTTTATGTGTAGGGTACCGGAAAAAGCAGTTTTACTTGCCTGATCCTCCAGCAGCCGGCGCTCTCCTCTTGTCACCTACACCCTGCCTTGTTGACTGTCCCTCAGCATCATCATGTACAATGCACAGCAGTTGTTTTTGAGAATAAGCATCTGATTATAGCTAGTAAAAAGTTGGGCAAAGAGTCCAAGTCCTGCCATAGGTTGTACAGTGCACAGCAGTTGTTTTTGAGGGTAAGCCAACATCTGACTAGAGTTGGAAAAATGTTGGCCATAGATATAAATTTCTGCTCAAGATCCAGAAAACACTTGTGTTTGCACATGCCTTAGCTACAGCTAATCACATGGTACGGGGTGCTGTGATTGGCCCAAGTACCATGTGATAGCTGTGGGCCAATCACAGCTTACTGGCTAAGGAAGCAAATCTGTTATGAATCATATTAATTCAAAACATCTTTTGTTGACGTGATCATGTGGCTGCACCTAGCCTTTAAACTAACATTTCAAGTGGGAATGTCGCAGAGACCACTAAAGGCACTGTCATTAGACAGTGGAATAGCAGTTGGTGGAGCTTAGCTATGATGTTAAGGTAAGGTATTTAGGCACCAATAATAAAGTAAACATAAATCAAAGAGAGGTTTGCAGAAACGGTTTTCTAATACAGGCATCTTGTGGTGTTTGTTCATTAGTACAACATTTAGATTTAAAAAGTTTAAAATTGAATCAGGTTACTTTTAACTTGGCCTAGGCTTTTGATTAAGTTCCGGTTCACACTGATGCAAGTTCATAACGAATGTGATGCGTCAAAAACATTCTAAATTCGCATGTCATCCATAAAGTCATTGTTTTCAATGACCGTCGTTCACATACATGCGTTGCGATTCCCCTACGAATGCGATGCTATTAAAAAAAGGGTCTTGTGCGAGTTTACAGTGTTGCGTTGCGAATTTAGCCTCCATAGACATCAGTGTAAATCGTTCTGGAATCGCATTGTTGGTTCAGATATGTGCGAATTCCACCACACTACTCTCCACAAAAAACAGGAAATACACAGGAAGTTAGCACCTTTTTTTTTTTTTTCCATTATGATTCCATTGGCTAGAACATCAATCGCAGCTATGACCAACTCCTGAAATTCGCGTTAAAATCGCGGTAAATTCGCAGTAAAGTCGCACCTCACACAGGACAAAAAAACGGAACAAATTCACAGCGCAGCAGTGTGAACCGGCACTTAAGTACTGGTAGACATTTCAAAATATGTATTGTGGAGTAGTGTTTATTTACAGCAGGACTTATACTCATGTTTCTTTTTTTTTTCCTCTCCAGTCTCTTCTCTCTATTCGCCAAGATGACAAAGTAATTTGTCCCAGAACCAAAGAGGTCTTCAACTTCTCGCAAGCCGAGAAGGTCTACATCATGTAGAGCTGTCCCCTTGTGCCTCTAGAGCCTGCTGAAGACGAGGCAGGCGCATCACACGCACAACTCTCACATTCATTGGTTGCATTTGTCTTTTGCGGCCAAAGATTCTAAACAAGCAACAATTACCACTTCAAGACAACATCTTACACAACAGAAGTGCAAAAACATAATAAGAAAAAAAAACATTTGTACTTTAGGAAACTAAAACCTTTTTGATTCTGAGCAATTTTTTTTTGTAACGTACAGTCAAGACGGATGCTTCGGAATAGTTAATTTGTTTAAGTTAGATACTTTCCGGCCCTACACGGAGATGCAGCGTTCGGCTGCTCCATCAAGTAGTAAAGGCTTGCGTTTATTCTTTGTGCAAGTTTCGGGATCTTATCATTCATATTGCTGCCTTATTCCTAGCTTTCGGAATGTACACCCGTGGACATACATACCACAAACTGTTCTGTGTTTTCTACAGTTACCAGGAATAATCTTAAAGGGGTTTTCCACTTTAATCAAAAAAGTTGACTTCTGCTTTACTGGCTAAAGCATTTTAAATAGTAGCTTCTCACCTGTTACCAATTACTTTTTATAGTAACTAAGTAGACTCCTACTATAGCTTCCTGATCTTACTAGGACCAACATCTTCACCCGCCTAATCCAGACTTGTACTGTAGTCATCTAATTAGCAGTACATCTTTGGACTTTAGCCTGTTAAGATTCATGGGCTCTGGAGGGTAAAGATCCACCATGTTATTAAATGTAAGATTTAAGAGTAGCTAGGAGGTTTTTATATTGATGAGCAATCCCATTTACCTCTGCAACAACCCACCTGCACTACGTATATACCAGGGGTCTACAAACCTTCTAAGCAAAGGGCTAGTTTACTGTCCTTCAGACTTTAGGGGGGCCAGACCGTGGCCTTCGAGATTACAAAATGCCCCACCTTCAGTGGGAGTAAACCATCCCCCATCATTGGTGTAATTGGGAGGAATTGTGCCCCATTGTTTGTGTCATTGGGAGGAATTGTGCCCCGTCATTGGGCCCCATTGTTGGTGTCATTGAAAGAAATTGTGCCTTCACTGGTGTCCGTGAATAAAATTTTGCCTCAAGGGCCGGATTAAAGCAAGCAAAGGGCCACAGTCTGGAGACCACTGGTATATACACTTCTTTACATTTTGACAAGATTATAATAAAAACTTGATTTTGGAAAAACCTGGCGAAGCATCTCATCCATGGCCATGTAAAAGGTCACTAAGCCTAGATATATTCCAGTATGCTGGAAATAGTCTTGTGACCAATATTGGAGCATTTTTATAAGGAAAGGGGTATAAGCCCTTCATCAGGTATGCTGGGTTGCTGTAAAATATGAATGCCCACCATGGGTTGTACAGTGCACAGCAGTTGTTTTTGAGGATGAGCCAACATCTGACTTTAGCTGGTAAAATGTTGTCCATAGGGTTAAAGTTCTGCTCATCTACACTTGTGTTGAGCTTTTGCACATGTCTTGGGCTAGCTTGAAGGCATTTGTGTAGCCAACCTTTTGGGGGAAAATTGGCTAGCAACATATGGCTGGATGGCTTTCCTTGTCCCAAGAACAACTGGCCAGGTTATCTGCAATAGTTTTAAGGCTACTTGAGTGACAGGTTTGGACAACAGTCTAATAATTATCCCACAGGTAGCATTAGTACATTATTCTATTGTAAACAGCAGATGACAAATCCAGACATTGCTTACATGCACTGTGTAGCATTACTCTCACTCTCCTTTGCAGAGAGGAGCCTAAAGCAGAGGTCCAGACATCTGATAAAGTGGAAACTGTCTTGAATATTTTAGCCATGACACAAGGTAAAAAAGCCACGGTTCTGTTCTAGTAGCGCAAGATTCTTCTTCATTAACTTTCCGGCAACAACCACAAACATTTTAGTCCTTTACAGTCTTTAAAAGATAGTGCTGTAGAAATTTGTATTTAGTGCTTATATATATATTTTTTTTGCATGTTGGTGTTCCTTAGCTAATAAAAAGAAAATATTGTAAATTTGAAACCGTCTGTAGATTGGTGTTTTTATTACTTTTATGTGCGCAAGTAAAAATTAGAAGGAAAATACTGATAGCGGTTTGGAGCGTCGCCAAGTTTATAATTGCAATTTGGGTAAAATATCACATTAAATATTACTACTTCTTACTATTAGAGCTGGAGCATCATACCATGTGTAAAGGGTACAGCAACAGAAACTGCAGAGGAAAAGCCGCATAGATGTGAAGAGTACACACAACCACCCTTATGACTGATGATAATTTTTCATCTACATCCTAAATCACTGTCATTAAAATTTTGTGAAGCCTTGGATATGAACATTTTAGTAAAAGAAGATTTTGCAGAATTATGGGGCAAGAATATACAGTCGTGTCTAGAAGCCTTTTGACAAAAATGGTCATGAACCTATGAGTCCCACATAAGTCCCTGGGTAAAATGCCTTTCAATTCACACCTCCTATAGGCATACCTGCACTTCATTTTTTTATGCATTTAACTTTTTAGAAAAGTTAGTTTCACATCATCATTTGAATGGTCAAAATTATGTGGTGTTTCCAGTGGAGGGTACTGTTAATAGTACAGCATACAAAGAAATTTTGTGCCTCCCCAACCTTGTGGCAACAGCTTGGGGAAGGTCTTTTTCTTGTTCCATCATGACTGTGCACAAATTCAGGTCCATCACATGGTTTAGTGTGTTTAATGTGGAGGAACTCAAATGGCCGGCATGTCACCCCTGACCCTCTACACCAGTATTTCCCAACCTTTATTTAGTCAAGGCACCCTTTAAAATCATAGACAATCTCAAGACACCCTTTAAGGTTTTGGACAGTCCCAAAGCACTACATTCTAAAATGTAAAAAAAAAAATCTAATAGTTTTACATAATGCTGCAACATCCACACATGTAGGACACCCAACGTTAGATGTTTTTTTTTTTTGTTATTCCAAAGCAAATACACTTTTGCACACTGGTACTGACTAGTATTCCAATGTTTCTCTTTTCCCTCAATTTCTCTCCATCAGTCAGCTAATGTGACCCCAGTGCAGAGGGCGAGAGGCAGAGGAGGGTCAAACAAGGATGCTGGGGAGGTGACAGACATCCTTATCAACTGATGACATCATTGGTTGTTAGGATGCCAGTGTCTAGAAAGTCCTAATGGTGCATAATGAAAACCTGTGGCTTTGTGTAACTAAAGGCAGGCTTGATCCACCTGCTGGTTTGTATACAAATTGTAATCAATTTTTAGGCATTTTGCCAAGGCACCCCTGAAGAAGCTGTAAGGAACCCTGGTTGAAAAAGGCTACTCTACACTATTGAACACCTTTTTGGGATGAATCAGCTACAAGCCAGGTCTTCAAATCTAACATCAGGTCCTGATCCTACAAATGCGCCTTTGGCTAAATGGGCACCAATTTCCATGGACATCAACATCAATAAATAAAGTATATCACTCCTAAATACACAATCCCTGCAGACAAACAAATTAATTAGTATTCCACTACATAACTTTAAGTGATAAAAAATGTGAACAAATAATATAAAATCAAAAGTGACCACACATGTACATAAATAATGCTAGAGCACCCATGTCTGATAGATGACTAATGGTGCCTAATGAATGTGGTTCAAAAGTCACTTATAACATGGATCAGTTAGTCCTATGGGTCTTCATTTTATCTCCAGTGCAATCTTCCTACAGCTGCATGCATGCCACACAGTGAAACACTTCCACCAATTGTGCCTTTTGAGTGTGCTCTCACCTGGTCACATAAGCCATATATACTCCACAGGGGTTGATCCTCTCTCTTCCCTCCTTAAAAGAGAAGTTCAGGAATATGAAAAAAAAGTCATACTCACCTAGATGGCTGCAGCACCAATCCCAGCTGCAGTTGTCCCCTGCCACCTCTAAGATGAAGAACTGAGTGATCAGACCCCGATGACTGCTCAACTCTTGGTCCTTAGTCTTCAGAGAGCCAGTGACTGTCAGTCACCGGCTCTCTGCTCTGCCCCTCCGGTACTCACTGGAGTGCTGAGCTGTGGAAGGGGTGGGAACAGCTGGCTCAGGCTCGTAGTGACTCACTGAGAGTCTGAGCCAGTTGTCAGTCCAAGCCTGGAATGGCTCTGTGATGTCAGCTGAAAACGGGTCACAGGGGTGTGGAATGAACTGCACTCTTGTGACCCACTGTAGAAGTACAACCAAACAAGCTTTGGCCATAATTCTCCTTTAAGGCTTTCTCTAGGCACATCTCTTAGGACTGTAGTCACACCAGCAGTCTTAAGGGTTACTCCTTCTCCTCCACAGGTTTAGCAACAGTCCCAGCACAGCTTCATAAAATGGACACATCATTGTGTTTTCCATTTAACACAAGTTTATTACAATAAAAGTTTAGGAACACTCACATTGACATCAAATTCCCATATGCTGCTCTCTCTGTGGCTAATACAGATCAATCCTGCTTCTTCAAACGCCTAGGAATGCTCTTAGCATGAAGGGGCTCACACTTGCGGCTCCACCTTACGTGTTACACTCCTAGGACTTCATCAGAGGGTGGAGTCCTAAGGGTGTAATGGGTAAGGCGGAGCCATGTGAGGTCATCGTGCTAGGAGCATTCCCCGGTGTTAGCGAGACCAGGATTGATCTGTAATAACCACAGAGAGGTAATCATGCTAGGAGCATTCCCAGGAGTTTTGAACCACATTGATTGCACTTTATTAATTATGCACCATTAGTGATCTATCTCACATGGGTGCTCTAGCATTATTTATGTGCATCCATAGTCACGATTGATAATATTATATTGTTTGTTGACATTTTTATCACTTAATGTTATGTAGCGACTTCTACTAATTCATTCATTGGGATGTAGGGATTATGCGTTTTGGAGCACTGCACTTTATTTATTGATTTGGTATTTAGGTATGAATCACTATTCGTGTTTAGCTGCTCTTAGGTGTTAGTGCCGGTTCACACAGGGGCAGCCCGACTTGCAGCGCGACTTTGTAAGGCGATCTGCACACGACTTCAGCAGCGGCATGCAAAATTACTTCTGTATAGAAGTCAATGCAAGGTGCCCTGAAGTCGTCCCAAAGTAGTATAGGAACCTTTTTCTAAGTCGGAACGACTTGAGACGTTCCTATTAGAACGGTTCCATAGTACAGAACGGAGCGCGACTTGTCAAGTGGCTAAGTCGCCTGACAAGACGCCCCTGTGTGAACTGGCACTTAGGGTTTAGGACTGAGTGGGGATTGGGGGTTTGTTTATAGTTCTCCCACAGGCACATACTTTAAAATCTTGTGGAAAGAAAAATGGAGGCTGTTATGGCCAGAAAAAGGGGGGAAAGGCAACTCCACATTCATGCCTATGGTTTTGGAATGGGAAGTCAAACAAACTAATAAAGATGTAATCATCAGGTATCTGCAAATTGTTGGCTCTATAGCATGAGGGGACACAGGTTATGGTGGACCTATAGCTGGGTTGACTAACATGAATTCCTTCATACAGCTTAATGGGATAAAACTTTAAATTAAAAAATGTTCTTTTGACATATACGTCCCGATTAGGAGTATCAGAACACTTCTGCATGTGACCGTTCCTAGGGACCCTCTGTTCTTTTAACCTCACGGGAGGCTCTGGACTCTTGACATCATCAGAGGTATACCCTGCCCTACTTCTGTCTTTGATCACTGGATTCCACTAACAGTGTTATCAGAGGGCAGAATGTAGGAACCAGAAGACCTGCCTGCTTAAGGTTGGCCTCCAATAATACGATGGCTACCTGGAAGTGCAGTCTAAGAAACTAGACAAATCAGCAGCCTACTGTAAGTCTTAGATCATCCACAACTGTCTTACTCCAGTTTTAAGGATGAGATTGCCTAGGCCTGCTTTAGAAAAAGATTGCCTAGGTCCGCTGGTCTAGCCCTGTCCCATCTTTATTTCATTTTTTTTTTAATCCATTGCATGTAACAAAATATACAGTGCCTTGAAAAAGTATTCATACCCCTTGACATTTTCCACATTGTGTCATGTTACAACCAAAAACGTAAATGTATTTTATTGGGATTTTATGTGATAGACCAACACAAAGTGGCACATAATTGTGAAGTGGAAGGAAAATGATAAATGGTTTTCAACATTTTTTACAAATAAATATGTGAAAAGTGTGGCGTGCAAAAGACAAAATGGCCGCGGACGGATTCCGGTCCACAAAACACAGGAAAAATGGGTGTTAGTTACACAGTTAATTAGGGGACACCGCACGCTATATAAAGGTGGGAGGCACAGCAGAGGTCACGCTCCCGTAGACGTCCAATGACAAAACGCGTAGGGCGTGGCCTAATCTGTGCTTCCCAAACAACATTGAACAGCTGATGGTTAACCGAGAACTTTGTCTTTTTTCTCTTACTACATGCTTTTAAATTGTGAGTACCTCTCTGCTTGTTTTAATAAACTTGTTTTAAAATGATCTTACACTATGGGCACCCCTTCTCTTTTTATATGACACACCGCGATCCTGAGACTGCCAGAGATTGCCGCACAGTGGCATAGACTGTGATTGCCCGATACCCCAGCAGGGGTGAAGTGAGCTGGTGAGTGGCTGCACATTTAGAGCACGGGATTTCACTACCAAAGGAATCAAAAGCACAAACACCACACAAATTAATTTGTTCTGAGAGGAAAGGACTTTTATATACATTTATCTGATTGCACATGTGCACTTTAATAGGATGAACCTGCATGTATAGCTGATTACTCCAATTTACCTTTGTATTTCACAACCCCACTTACCCCTCCCTCCCCCCCCCCCATCCCCCCCTTTTTCCCTTTCCCTAGGGTTGCACCGGCACAAACACTCCATATATAAAGAGAAATATGACACATATGATTTAAATAGTAGCACCATGAATGGTCTGTGATTTTTCACTTTATGAATTGAACTCAGCACACACACAGGATACCATAGAGTTTTGTAGAGGAACAGCGCCATACCCTTCTCTCATTTTGAATGCAGCCTTGGTAGTGCCGCAGGGTGATTGTGCTCTGCTGTTTTTCATTCTAAGTGTAAGTCTGTCAGACTGATCGAAAAGAATAAATTCTTCCTGTATCTAATTCATTTCTACTCAGCGGATTTGCTGAATGCAATGTGTGACATGCAAATAGTTTCTAGAGGGAGTCTACAAAACTGTATATGAATCATGAAAATATAGAGCAAGCAAGCAAAAAAATAAAATAAAAAGTGAGTCTCATCAAAAATATCTTTCAGGTAATCAACATTTGGATGGTCACTGCTGAATTGGCAGAATTTTGATCCATGTATGGCCGACTTAAAAAGTTGTCATTGTCATCCATTTGCAGCAGAACCAGGGAAACATTTCCTCAGTATTCCCTCCCCCAAGTGATCAGCCTGCTACAAGTCATTGTAACAAGTCATAGGCCCTCCCAGCCCCTATAATACTTACCTGAGCCCCTATCTCGATCCAGCGATGTACACTGTGGGGACTTTCCCTAATTGGCTGAGACAGCAGCGGCTGCCATTGGCTCCCGCTGCTGTTAATCACAGCCAATGAGGAGAGACAGGGGACGGGCTGAACACAGGGCAGCGGCTTGGGAGTCCCCACAGCAAGCTGCTTGCTCTGGGGGCAATCAGCAGGGGGGAGGAGCCAGGAGTGACGGCAAGGCTGAGAAGAGGAGGATCCAGGCTGCTCTGTGCAAAACCATTACACAGAGCAGGTAAGTATAACATGTTTTTTTTTTTTTTTTAACAGCCAAGCTTTAACAACACTCTGCCTCCAGTCACAATAGTAATTTAATGATTGCTTTGGACTGTTATTCTGTACAGAGGCGTATCTAGTGAAAATGGCGCCTATGGCAAGACCTGAAACTGCGCCCCTGTCCAGCACCCAAAAATTCGGTAACATCAGCACCCATAAATACAGTAACATCAGCACCCATAAATACAGTAACATCAGCACCCATAAATGCGGCCTTACCAGCACCCAAAAATGCTGTGCCATCGCCTCTGACACTGTACAGAGGTAGAAAGGGAGTAGAATCACCAGCGACCGGGTGCTCTGGGCTGCCTAGTTTGCCTAGTGGTAGCGCCGGCCCAGTCTGCTTGGCACACACGCAGAATCGCCCATGATGACTTTAAGACCCCTTTCACACTGGAGGCATTTTTCAGGTGCTACAGCGCTAAAAATAGCGCCAGCATAGCGCCTGAAAAAAGCCTCAGCTACAAACCCAGTGTAAAAGCCTGAGTGCTTTCACACTGAGGGCGCTGCGCTGGCAGGATGTCACAAAAAGTCCTGCCAGCAGCTTCTTTGCAGCGGTGGAGGAGCGGTGAATACACCTCTCCTCCACCGCTCCTGCCCATTGAAAACAATGGGGCAGTGCTGCCATACCGCCGGCAAAGCTCTGCTGCAGCGGCATTTTGTGGATTTAACCCTTTTTTTGCCCGATAGCGGGGGTTAAACCGCCCCCGCTAGCAGCCGAATAGCGCTGCTAAAACAACGGTAAAGCGGCGCTACAATAGCGCTGCTTTACCGCTGACGCCCGGGGCGGCTCAGTGTGAAAGGGGTCTAAGTCATCATCATGTGCGTGTGTGTGTGTGTGTGTATGCCAGGCCCAAGCAGGAGCAAGTAGCCAATCAAATATAGTGCTCAATATGGATTAAATAAATATGCTTAGCCATTGATATCATAAATAAAGTGTAATAAAGTGATTTGTGCAAAAGCAGGTACTACTAACACAAATCACTTTTTTACACTTTATGATATCTATGGCTAAGCATATTTATTTAATCCAAATTGTTTGAGCACTATATTTGATTGCTTGCTTTGAAGTTGGTGCTGGTTACTGGTACACATGCACAAGATGATCAATATCATGGTGACAGGTGCTGTACAGT